>NC_044031.1:632723957-632802179 GCF_901765095.1 Microcaecilia unicolor | reverse complement strand
CTGCATAAGCTAATCTTTATGGTGTGACCCGCCAAATTGACCCCCTGTAGATCTGGAGCTGCGAGGACCGTCCGTATCAGGGGTTCCAGGGACAGGAGGAACAGCAATGGGGACAGGGGGCAGCCCTGCCTTGTACCCCGCCCAATCTGGAACTCTGATTCTCTAATGCCATTCATTAGTACTCCCCGCTCGAGGTTTATCATAAAGTGTTCTTATAGCTTGCATAAACCATCCCTCCAGGCCCATTACCGTTAACGTTTGAAACATAAAGTCCCACCCGACCCGATCAAAGGCCTTTTCAGCATCCAGGCTCAGGATCAAGGTGGGCACCTCAGCTTGCTGGCTAGACGCTATAGCCAGCAGGGTTTTCCTGACATTGTGAGCTGACTGGCGGCCTCTCACAAACCCCACTTGTTCTGGGCCTATCAGCGATGGCAAGCATTGCGCCAGACGCTCTGCCATCATTTTTGCCAAAATCTTTATGTCAACGTTTAACAAAGATATTGGTCTGTAAGATTCTACTTTATCGAGGGGCTTCCCTGGTTTAGGGATTAATGTTATCAGCGCTGTGTTAGCGTATCTTGGGAAACTTCCCTCCTCAATGACCTCCTGGTAGTACTCTAAAGTGCCGCCAGTGCTTCCCCTGGTAAGATTTTATAGTATTCCCCGGATAACCCGTCCGGGCCTGGTGCTGACCACAGTTTTAAGGTTTTAATCCCTTGTTGTAGCTCAGACAGTGCTAGGGGTTTGTTTAAGATCTCTAACTGTTCTTCCGTCAGCTTGGGAAGGCCTATCTTCTGTAAATATTCTCGCGTTTTTTGTTCATTGGGGGGCGAGTTTGCCTGATAAAGGTCTTTAAAGTACTCTGTAAATGCTTGCCCTATCTTTTTGCTGTCTGTGATGGTTACCCTTGGGATCCTTAAGTGAGGTCACCGCTCTTGGCGCACCTACATTTTTTATTAGACGTCCCAGCATTCTACCTGCCCGGTTTCCAAACCTCTGCAGCTTATACTTATAAACAAAGCTGATTTCATTTCTCTCTCATGCAGCAAGCTGTTTAATGCTATCTGGGTGGCTTTCAATTTTTCTAGAGTGGTGGTCGTGGGGTGGCACAAATGTCCTCTTTTGGCCTTTTGCAGCTGCCTCTCCAGTAGCAGGATGCTGCTTTCCTTTTGTTTTTGACACTGCAATAGGCTATTATAGCACCTCGTAGAACAGCCTTGGAAGCTGACCAGAATAGTTCAGGTTGGGTATCTGTATGGATTTTATTATGCTCTATATACTGTCCCCAGCTTTTCTGTATATGTTCCCGCAAATGGGGGTCAAAGTGCAAATGAGCTGGGTATCTCCACCCTATCCCCCCTCCTGGGTCTGGCATGAGTTTGAGATCTACCCACACTATAGCATGGTCGGATATTACTTCTGGGCCAATGACTGCTGCGTCTACTAGGTGAAAAAGAGCGAGCTAACATGATGTAATCAATTCTAGCAAACGTGCCATGAGCCCTTGATCTGTGCGTATAATCGCTCTCTCCGGGGTGTAATATCCTCCACGGATCTACCAGATCTAGGGTTCTATTAAAAGTTTGGAATTCTCAAGAGCCCGCGTCCCTCGGTACTGAGAAGCTATAGTGCTGGAACAATCCTGATGGGGGTCTATTACTGCGTTGAAGTCTCCCACTACTATCAAGTCTCCTCCCCCTCTGCAAGCATTTCCCAGTTAGAGCTTTGAAGAATGCTGCATCAAAGTTATTAGGCCCATAAAGGACCAACAACAACAAATCCCTCCCTGACATCCATATTCTTAATAGAATGAAATCTCCTTTGGCTCCTTTATCCAGTACTGTAGCCTTATATGACAGTCCTTTACGAAATAATACAGCGACTCCCCCTTTCCTACCCTGAGGAGGGGCCGCAAACACTTCGCTAACCCATAATTTTTGTAATTTAAGGTGCTCTTTGTCTGTCAGGCGTGTTTCTTGTAAGCACGCTATGTCAGCTTTATACCTTTTTAGCATGGTTAGAATCTTAGATCTTTTAATCGGGGAGCTTATACCACCAACATTCCAGGATATTATTCTAGTGGTCATTGTTGGTCCATTTTCGCTATCCTCATCAAATTTGCCCCTCATTTTTTGGTTCTACTCCCTCTCCAAAGATTTTCATGGTCCCCCCAGCTCCAGGTTCGCTCATTCCATCTGTCCCCTTTAATTGTGGCCCCATTGTAAACTCTTATGACCCCGACTTGCCTCCTGCCCAAACTTTTGGTACCTCTGACTTCCTTGTTTGACCCGTTCCCTAGTCTTCCCCCCCCCTAGTCTCCCCCCTCTCTGTCCAACCCTTAGCCATCTGCCGGGCCAAAGCCTGGTTTCGGCTCGAGATCACCTGATTAGCAGGGAGCCCTCACCCCCATTTAACATGTAATTCCTTACTTACTGTAATTATATTATATTAAGGCGCTGTCTCACAGCAAGTACTAAGCATACCCTCAGTCCTCCTCAGAGATGCCATGTTCCCGTAATCCAACTTTAGCCTCCTCCGGAGTTTTAAACATGCGCCATTGTCCTTGTAGTGAGACTTTCAGCAATGCTGGATACTGGAGTATGAAGCGGGTTTGTTTCTGCGCTAATGCTGCGCATATTTGGTGAAATTTTTTCCGTTGCTCCTGGACCCCGGCGTAATCCTGAAACATAAGGTCGCCCCTCATGTTTTAAATCCCCTCTGCGTATCTTAAATCCATTTAAAACTTCCAATTTGTGCGATAATTAAGTATCCGTGCCACTATCACTCGCGGTCTTGTCTGGGTATCATTTTTACGTCCCACGCGGTGCGCGCGCTCAAGTACTAAAGGCCCCAGAGAGTCTGACAGTGCCAGTTCCTTGGTTAACCAGTCCGTAAGCCATGTCACTAAATTTCTATCTGGAATATTCTCTGAGATACCCACAATTCGTATGTTGCTTCTCCGGGAACGATTTTCCAGGTCTTCTAGTTTATCTGCGTGTTCCCGGAGTTGTTGCTTTATTTCACGGATATCTGCGCTGTACCCCTGTGAGTCATCTTCTAGGGCCGAGACCCTTGTTGCCAGATCCTCCATGTGAGTCTCCAATCCTTCTAGCTTAGTATGGTAGGCATCTATTTTAATCTCTAGAGCGTCCCACTTAGGCTGCCAGGCCCTCGCTACTGCCGTTGTCAGTTGTTCTAGTTGCGATGCTGAAAAAACCCGGTCAGCCTGCAGCGGTTCGCCCGCCATTTTGGATTCCTTTTTGAAGGAATTCACTCAAGGCAGTGTACAGCTAAGAATAGATCAAACATGGAGCAATAGGCAATTACAGCAGTAAAGATATTCAACTAGCAATACCAAGTATGGCATGGTATACTACTTACAATGTCAGCACAATACGTAATTAGACATTATAATAGTGAAGGGTAAAGCAAAGTTGTAATATATAGATGGGTAAGAAAGTACTTTGACCCTAGAGCATCAAGACAACCTTTTCTCTTATTCTTGGGCCCCGACAGTGACATTCTGTTCGCTCCAGGAGGCTTTAGAGCTTGACTGGAGGAATGAGCAGGCAAAGACGAGACTGACAGCGAACACCAACAGATTACTTTCTGCTTCAAGGTGAGTGACATGCGGATTTCAGCATGGGCAAATAAGCATGTCTTTCTCAAAGAGTGTATTGCATCCCTATAACACATACTCAGGGGTACTGGCTCATTCACCAGGTAATCTGCTGGCTATGGTAACATTTTGATTAACCCAACATAAGAGTTGTCCAGAAATGTATATATGCTTTACAGACTGTGTAGATCTCTGGTTCAGATGTGGCACTCTGCATATGGTTACCATATTTGTAGAGACACAAAAGAGGACACAAAAAATAAAATGCTTCCCACCCCCGCCACACAGTCACCTTGACCCCCAAGAAAGCCAGATTCTATAAGCAGTGAAAATGCTGGTAAAAGTAACAAATACATTTTTTCCCATACTCTGCTAAATGCAAAATTAGAAAAGATGTATACTTACAAAAAAAACAAATATCTGAGCAGCATGTCCCTCTTTCCTTTCCTTCCCATTCATGAGCAGCATGTCTCCCTCTCCTCTCCATCCCCTTTTATCCATGTGCTGTACACCTCCTTTTCCTTGCCCCCTCCCTCCACCCACCTATCCACACGACTCCATCCATCCACCTCCCCTCTCTTCCAGTCTGAGTCAGGGTGCTGTCCCCAAACATACCTTAACATACCCTGGTAGTCTAGTAGCCTCTTCTGGACAGTCTTCCATTCTCAAATTATTCCCCAGTGATTTCTAAGGACATGGGGGCCACACTCTCATGGGTACCACAGTTTCTAGAAAGCACTCACAGACCCAAAACACAAACCTCCATGATTCTTTATCGGTTCCAGGACAACAGAGCTAATAAACTAATAGGTTTATTATCAGAAAAGTAGAACAGGAACAATATAAAATAGGTAACTAAATAAGGATCAATATTAAGCTATCAAAACAATTGTTACTATGTGGGTGCCATGTGGGGAGTTTCAGGAAAATAACTGCTCACAGGTCTCACAGGGCCTCATGGCAGAGATTCTTACTGTGACAGAAAGTGTGTTTTAAGCCTGTATAATGTGTGGGTATTGTGTATTTCTCTAGTTGGCCAGCAGGTGGGGCATGTTAGTTTTGAAGGTGCTGCAGAACCAAGGCTGTTCTCTTTGTTTAAGCTTTTGGAAAGGCAGTCTGCAGTATACTTTCAAACTAGTCTGAGCTCTGGTTAGCCCAGGAGCTCATTTTCGTTTGAATTGTACTGGCTTTTGCCTCAGTCTTAGCCAGGAAGGCAAGAGGACGGATCTCTTTGCGAAGGCCCTGTAAACAGTTACATTTCATACTGTGAGCAGTATTGTGTCCTGATCTTCCCAGATACTGTTTAGACAGTATAACAATGTATAGTTAGTGTTATAATTGATCCATATTTTCGGTTTGCTGTTATTTGCTGTTGCACTTTTTATGTTACCTGTTCAGCTTTTAAAAACAATGGGGTTTTTTTTTTCAGTTTATTGCCTCTTTCTCTGGACTGAAAAGAATTCTGGAGGTTTGGTGTTGGGTCTGTAAGTGCTTTCTGGGAACTGTGGGACCACGGGAATGTGGTCTCCAGTAACCTAGAAAATCACATAAGGGCATGAGTAGCCATACTGGGTCAGACCAATGGTCTATCTAGCCCAGTAATCCTGTTTTCCAAACAGTGCCAAGTGTAGCAAATCAAGGGTTCAGATATTGCTTTAAGATTGTTATGCACACACATATTACATAACACTCTTATGCAGTATACATACACCACCACAGGATTGTAGCCTTCATCTGAGCCGTAACAGCAATCGGGGAAACACCGATGACCGCCCAGAGATTCTGCGGGACAATTCCACACTGGAGTGAGGCGTCCCTTCAACCAGGTACAGAGCTTCTGTTTCAGCCAGAGCTTCCCCTCTTTTTATAACAGCTCACAAACAAGTGTGCCTGGAGCAGAACAATGAGGTGGCCAATCTACATTCTTCTCTCCCAGGCACCCTCTGATGAAAACACCAGCCTTTGGACTTTTTCTCAACACACTTCTGTAGTGAGTTACCCACTGCAACGGAACTTTGTGGTAGCAACCTGTCAAACAAATATTCTGGTAGCAACAGGTCAAACAAACATTCTGCATGTCAGAAAACAAATATTCTGGGTCAGCATAAGTATCATATCATAAGTATTATACTCCAACACACCAAGCCAGGTCACAAGTACCTGGCAGAAATCCAAATTGTGGCAACTATCCATATTACAAATCCCAGGGCAAGCAGTTGCTTCCATGTGTGTCTCAAAAGCAGACTATGGACTTTTCCTCCAGGAATTTGTCCAGACCTTTTTCTAACCCCAGATACGCTAACCGCTGTTACCACCTCCTCCGGCAAAGAGTTCAGAGCTTATTTTTTCACTCAACGAATAGCTATTTCCTACTATTTTAAAAGTATTTCCATGTAACTTCAAGTGTCCCCTAGTCTTTGTACTTTTGGAACGAGTAAAAATCGATTTACTTCTACTTGTTCTACACCACTCAGGATTTTGTAGACCTCAATCATATCTCCACTCGTCGCTGGGGATAATTTGAGAGTGGAGGCTCGTTCAGAGGCAGTTTTGACCCATTGGTTGGAGGAGGGTGCTAGTGTAGAGCACAGGTGGCAGTTGCAGGTGAACCTGAGCTGTGCTAGGGATAGACCACTTTTAGTGACTGCGTGGTGGGATTGTCAGGCTCAGTGCGTGGCGTGAGGGGTCACCATCCACTGAGTGGTTCAGAGTTTTTTGATCTGTAACCTCCAAGCACGGTGAACAAGTGCAGCAGTAACAGAGTCCCTTCCCAGTTCAGTTTTTTTTTATATAGTGTTAGGAGATAGCAGCATGCTGATGGCGACTGGTTGCAGCCTGACCTAACACAAGAGCGCCCATATGACTTCAGCGAGGAGGAGCCGCAGGACCCACCTATTTGGAGTTCAACTCCTGTGGCGAGATCAGACTCTTGTGGGCAAAGGCCCGTAAGTTGGAAGGGCCGGATGTCATGCCCGCTGAGAGCTGGCAGATCTACAGGGACGGTAGCGGCAAGAGGACCAAGAACAGCAGCGTGAGGAGCAGGAGTTCCAGCTGCAGAAATTAAAGATGGAGATGGAAATGGCTCACATCCAAACCTCCAGCCCAACCCCTGCACCAAGTCAGAGACAGGATCCACAGCCTGGATCAGGGCCAACTTGTTTTCACAGTTTGATGATACACGAGGTGACATAGATGGATATCTAATTGCCTTTGAAAAAAATTTGCTGTCTCAATGAGATTCCTTAGAAACACTGGGTACGCTATCTGGGAGGAAAGCTTACTGGTAGAGCACTTAAGGCATTTCATGGACTGTCCATGGAGACATGGTCCCAGTTTGAGGAGGTGCGCAAAGCTTTGTTGAACCGTTATGCCATTACCTAAAGACTAAAGTTCCGGACTTTGCAAAAGGGGGCAGATGATAATCACAGTGAGTTTGTGATCCAGCTAAGATACCAGCGCCAGCGGTGGAGCTGAAGATAAACCTGGTGATCCCGGAGCAGTTTTTTCAGCGTTGTCGTCCACAGGTGATAGAAAGTGTTGAAGATCGCCAGCCCCATACTCCAGAGAAAGCGGCTGAATTGGCTGACATCTTTATGGCTAACCATCCCTGGTTGGCAAAGAGAACCCATCCTTCCATATCATCAAGCTGATCAATCCATAGACTGGTGGGTTGTGTCCATCTACCAGCAGGTGGAGATAGAGAGCAATCCTTTTGCCTCCCTATATGTGGTCATGTGCTGCCGGAAACTCCTCAGTATGTCTCTATCTCAGCAGGTGGTGGTCACACACAGCAGCAGCTCTGGCTAGGCCTCCAAGCCTAATTTTTAGGTTTTGTTGAGTGCCTGGGGTTGAGGGCTCTTCTTAAGCAAGTGCAAACCTGGTGGCGCCAGGTCCCTCCTTTTCTCCCCCCCCCTCCCGCTGGCTCCGTAAAAAAAAAAAAAAAATTTGAACGTCCTTAAAGGCGTTTATTTCGACGTTTATTTAAACGTTTATTGCAGCTACTCACTGGGACACCAGGTCGTTACAGCTCGGAGCGGAAAGCAGGTAATTTTTACCTTTTTATAGCGGGCAGGGGGTTCCCCGATTGATCTCCACGTGGCATATGGCGTCGGAGGGCGAGGGCGCAAAGAGTCGCTCCCCGGATCGCTTAGGCGCTTCTAGAGGGGATGCGGGGGTCTTAAAGTCTGATTCGCCCTTGTTGGGTGACAGTTTCGTGACCGACGAGTGTCCCGGTCCTTCCTCCGGCGTGGCGGTTTTTTCCCGCCATAAACGGCCCATCCCCCGCTGCTCGCCTCCGCCATCTTGGCCGGCCACGCGGCTCGGACGGCTTCTTCGTGGGCCGCCCTTGAGGGAGATATTAATGCCATGGACGCCCTTACTTTGGGGCGACGGCACCAAAGCGGCTAAGTAAGCGCCGTTTTTTCCCGTGCGGCTCCTTCGCGGATGGTCGAACCGGACGCCATTTTGGATGCGCAGCATGTCTCCCCCCGCTCTTGCGAGCACCGGTGAGGGGTGCTCTAGGGCTGTAGCCCAGGCTGCGAAGTGCACAGTCTGGGGGTTTCTCCCCCGAGTTTGTTTTGCTGCTGCATCAGGCCTTCCTTAGCAAAACGCTGCCCCTGCTCCCGTTTGGTAAGAGGTTGAGGTCCCCGAGGTAAACGCCCTCGGGTTGATTCGCAGGCCTTGGAGGACCTTGTCTCCTCCGATGTAGATGAGGGCAGCGTATCTGAGTTCTCCCAACGGTCCTTTGCGGATTCCTTGGAGGAGACGGATCCCTGCTCGATTGGAGCGGATGACCCCTCTGCAGCGCGGCTTTTTAGCTCAGAGGATTTGCCCAACCTGTTAGTGCAGGCCATGGGCATTTTGAAGATTTCCTCTCCGGAGGACGTCTCTCCCTCAGCCCCTGTTGCTCTGCCATTATGCTGGGGACGAAACGCCCGCCTAGAACCTTCCACGTGCATGATGCCATGCACACCTTAATTTCGGCTCAATGGGATGTCCCGGAAGCGAGCCTCAAAGTGGCTAGGGCTATGTCCCGCCTCTATCCTTTGCCTGAAAGTGAACGTGAGGCCTATCTGTGGCCTACCGTGGATTCTTAATCACTGCGGTGACTAAGAAATGGCTTTGCCGGTGGAAGGTGGCACGGCCCTAAAGGACGCCCAAGACAGAAGATTGGAGGCGGCCTTAAGGTCGTCCTTTGAGGCGACTGCTTTAAGTTTGCAGGCCTCGGTTTGCGGTTCCTATGTGGCCAGGGCGTGCCTGACTATGGGGCAGCGGGCTTCCCCCTCGGATCATTCCTTGAGGGCTGATTGGCCGGCCCTGGAATCGGGCTTAGCCTATTTGGCAGACTTGCTGTATGATGTCTTGAGAGCCTCAGCTAAAGGCATGGCTCAGACAGTCTCTGCGCGGCGGTGGCTTTGGCTGAAACATTGGTCTGCTGACCACGCCTCTAAATCCCGCCTGGCTAGATTGCCTTTTAAAGGCAAGCTGCTCTTTGGGGTCGAGCTGGACAAAATCGTGACCGATCTCGCACGTCTAAGGGCAAGAAGTTACCAGAGGTCAGGGCTCGGGCTAGTACTCGTTCCGGTACCTCCAGAGGACGGTTTCAGGAAGCCCGTCGGTACCGCAGCCGTCCCGGAGGTGCTCCCTCCGGTCCTCCCCCAGGGTCTCGTACCCAATGACGGGGCCTTGGTCCTCGCCCAGTGCAGATTGGAGGACGGCTGTCCTCGTTTCTGGGCGAGTGGACCACAATAACTTCAGACGCTTGGGTGCTGGAAGTCATCAGAGACGGCTACAAGCTAGAGTTCTGCCGACCCTTAAGAGACGGGTTTGTACTCTCTCCCTGCAAGTCTCCGGTCAAAGCTGTGGCAGTGCAGCAGACCTTGGACAACCTGATCCGCCTGGGTGCGGTCGTTCCGGTGCCAGAAAATCAGATTGGCAAGGGACGTTACTCCATTTACTTTGTGGTACCAAAGAAAGGAGGTTCTGTCCGGCCTATCCTCGACCTCAAAGGGGTCAATCGGGCCTTGAAAGTGCGGCACTTTCGCATGGAGACTCTCCGCTCTGTTATAGCGGCAGTGAAGGCAGGAGAGTTCTTGGCTTCCTTGGACATCAAGGAAGCGTACCTGCATATTCCCATCTGGCCTCCTCATCAACGCTTCCTGCGTTTTGCAGTCCTGGGACGACACTTCCAGTTCAGAGCCCTCCCTTTCGGGTTGGCTACTGCTCCGCGGACCTTTTCCAAAGTAATGGTGGTCATCGCGGCCTTCCTGCGAAAGGAAGGAGTACAAGTCCATCCTTATCTGGACGACTGGTTGATCCGAGCCCCCTCTTATGCAGAGTGCGGCAAAGCTGTGAACCGGGTAGTTGCTCTTTTGAGCTCCCTGGGGTGGATCATCAACTGGGAGAAGAGCCAGCTGCGCCCCGACTCAGTCCCTGGAGTATCTGGGAGTTCGATTCGACACCCAAGTGGGCAGAGTGTTCCTGCCAGACAATCGGATTGTCAAACTTCAGACTCAGGTGGACCAGTTCCGAGTAGCCTCTCCTCTTCGGGCTTGGGACTATGTGCAGCTGTTGGGCTCTATGACGGCCACGATGGAAGTAGTGCCCTGGGCCAGGGCTCATATGAGACCACTACAACACTCTCTGTTGCAGCGCTGGACTCCGATGTCGGAGGATTATGCTGTGCGCCTTCCCTTGGACCCAGCAGTGCACAAGGCGCTGAGCTGGTGGCTGCAGACAGACAAGTTGTCTGCAGGAATGCCTCTGGTGACCCCAGAGTGGATTGTCGTCACGACGGACGCCTCTTTGACGGCTGGGGAGCCCACTGCTTTGGGAAGGACAGCGCAGGGGCTCTGGTCTCCTGCAGAGGCAAAGTGGTCTATCAACCTCCTGGAACTCAGAGCCATTCGGTTGGCTGCTTTTAGAGTTCATCCCGGTACTGGCGTTGAAGCCAGTACGGGTCCTGTCGGACAATGCCACTGCTGTGGCCTATGTCAACCGCCAGGGAGGTCCAAGAGCGGCCCCTCTAGCCAAGGAGGCCATGAATCTATGCCAGTGGGCGGAAGAAAAAAGCGAACCTGGAACAGCTGTCAGCGGCCCACATTGCCGGAGTCATGAATGTCAAGGCGGACTTTCTCAGTCGCCATACCTTGGAGCCCGGAGAGTGGCAGCTATCTGCTCAGGCGTTGTGGACATCACGAAGCGCTGGGGCCAGCGAGCCTAGATCTGGATGGCGTCATCGGCCAATTGCCAAGTGCCGCGCTTTTTCAGCAGAGGACGGGACCCTTGATCCCTGGGAGTAGATGCTCTTCTCCAACAGTGGCCGACACAAGAGCTTCTCTATGTGTTCCCGCCCTGGCCCATGCTGGGCAGGGTGCTAGACCGGGTGGCAAAGCATCCGGGCCAGATAATCCTGGTAGGTCCGGATTGGCCCAGACGTCCCTGGTATGCGGACTTGATCAGGCTCTCAGTCGACGATCCTCTGCGACTGCCAGTGGAGCAGGGCCTATTACATCAGGGTCCCGTGGTGATGGAGGATCCTCCCCCTTTGGTCTTACGGCCTGGCTATTGAGCGGCAGCGTCTGAGAAAGAAGGGCTTCTCAGACAAGGTCATCGCCACTATGCTGAGAGCGAGGAAGCGCTCTACTTCTACTGCTTACGCCAGGGTTTGGCGTACCTTTGCAGCGTGGTTGAAGCAGGCTCACTTTCTCCCTTCACTGCTCCAATTTCTTCAGTGCTGGCGTTCCTGGAAGAAGGTCTGGCGAAAGGCCTGTCGCTCAGTTCCCTTAAAGTCCAGGTAGCGGCTCTGGCTTGCTTCAGGGGCCGCCTGAAGGGTGCTTCCCTGGCTTCTCAGCCAATGTGGTGCGCTTTCTCAAAGGAGTTAATCACCTGCGCCCTCCTCTGCACTCTGTGGTGCCTGCGTGGAATCTCAACCTGGTGCTAAGAGCATTGCAGAAGCCGCCTTTTGAACCCTTGTCGAGGGCATCTCCTGAAAGACCTGACGTTGAAAGCAGTCTTTTTGGTGGCTATCACTTCAGCCAGAAGAGTTTCCGAGCTCCAGGCACTCTCATGTCGAGAGCCTTTTCTGCAGTTCCTCTGAGGCAGGAGTGTCTATTCGCACAGTGCCTTCCTTCCTGCCCAAGATTGTTCTCGCTTCCATGTGACATCAGCAGCTCTGTCTCCCTTCCTTTCGTAGGGAGGACTACCCAGAGGAATACTCTGCTCTCAAATATCTGGATGTGAGACGTGTCCATCATCAGATACTTGGAAGTGACCAATGATTTCCGGAAATCGGATCATCTGTTTGTCCTGTTTGCAGGTCCTCGTAAGGGTCTGCAGGCTGCTAAGCCTACAGTGGCAAGATGGGTCAAGGAAGCCATTGCAGCGGCTTATGTGGCCGCGGGGAAAGTGCCGCCTATCCAGCTGAAGGCTCACTCCACAAGAGCTCAGGCGGCCTCGATGGCAGAGGCCGGGTCCGTCTCCTTGGAAGAGATATGCAAGGCGGCAACTTGGGCATCGGCCCATACATTCTCCAAGCATTACCGCTTGACTGTGGCTGCTCGGGCGGAGGCCCGGTTTGGAGCTTCAGTGTTGCGGTCAGGGATTTCAATGTCCCGCCCTGGGTGAGTACTGCTTCGGTACATCCCACCAGCTATGGATTGATCAGCTTGATGATATGGAAGGTAAAATTATGTATCATACCTGAAATTTTCTTTCCATTAATCATTAGCTGATCAATCCATTAGTCCCTCCCAGATATCTGTACTGTTTATATTCTGGTTGAATTTTAGGTTCAAGTTTAGTCTTCAGTTACTTCAGGAGGACTTGTGTTCAAGTTTTTCACTTGGATCCTTCAAGAGTTGAGACGAGTTTGTGTTACAGTGAGCTGCTGCATTCCTCTCCCCTCCGTTTTACGGGGCTGGATTGAGACTTAAATTCTGCCGGCACTCCCTCCCGCTTCGTGCGGCTGTAGAGCAGCTTTGTACCCCTCCCGCTTCGGCGGTGTTAGGGTCAGTCAGCTCCTCCCGCGGTTTGCGGTTGCAGGATAAGCCAGATCCCCCCGCATCGGCTGGGTGGTGTCCCTCCCCCGCTCCGCGGGGATGAGCTGGACGGATTCCCCTCCCCACTTGTGTGGGGATGAGCTGGGTTAATTCCCCTCCCCGTTTCGGCGGTGGTGAGCTGGGCAGTGTGTCCCTTTGTGGGTGTAATTCTCTAAGTGCTGAGTCCTGCGGATGGAGCTTGATATCGACATACTGAGGAGTTTCGGCAGCACATGACCACATATAGGGAGGCAAAAGGATTGCTCTCTATCTCCACCTGCTGGTAGATGGACACAACCCACCAGTCTATGGATTGATCAGCTATGATTAATGGAAAGAAAATTATCAGGTATGATACATAATTTTACCTTATCTGCAGCAGCCGGGATCTAAGGGCAGCCAGGGTCCTAAGCCAAATATCCCTTACAACCTCAGAGACTGTCAGCAAACGCTCCAATGTTCCCCCATTGGAACTTGGAATGGGGGAACATTGGCACTTTAGGCATGAATGTCCTTGTCATCACTGTGGGCATATAGGACATTTCAACGCAGATTGACCAGATAATCCCAAGCCTGCAGTAAAGAGCCTTTCAGTTCCTGCACCTAAACTGGCAGCTTTCGTGGGTGGCTCCAGTACTACAAAGGAAACCCATACAGTTGCCGTAGCACAAAAGGTACTGGCCATTCATCAAGCAAGGAAGCAGATGGGTTTCCATAACACTACAGCCCCCAGTATTTTGAATCACACCCAGGTAACGGGCTTGTGGACACTGGCTCTAGCATGACTTTGTTATGACCAGAGCTAGTGCTGGAAGATGCTATTCTACCAGGGTGCACTGCAGAGGTAGTGCTAGCCAATAGATCCAGAGAGACTGTAGCCATTGCTTGAGTATTCTTGGATCGGGGTACCAAGCCTGGATACAAAGTAGGCATAATGAAAAACATTCTAGTACCAATGCTGTGTGGGACCGACATGTGTCCAGTGAACATTACCCTTGATAGTGAAATCAGCATTTCCTCTGTGGTGACCCATAGGCCAGGGCGGCCCAACAAGCAGAAGCAGCAGAGATCACTTTTCCAGTTCGGATCCTGAGCCAGTCTAGGTGGAACCAGCTGACTAAGCGACAGGAGGAGGCGCTCCAGTGTTTCCAGCAGCACTAGTTCCAGAGGTGACTGGGGCCATGAGTATGGATCAGCCTGACTTAACTGACACACCTATTGATCAGACTGATTTGTCAGAGTTGCCAACGGAGACCCTTCCAGATATGGGTACTGATCTAGGACAGAGACATGCTTTTCAGGAAGCACAGTGCTGTGACCCTGACCTAGAAGCCCTGAGGCAGAGGAATGGTCAGCCAGTCAGTGAGACTTGTAAAGATTATATTCTATGGAAAGGGGGCTTGTACAGAGAGACTGATCCTGTTGATCCTAATAGGCCCTGGACAGCAAGCAAACAGCTTATAGTGCCCAGGGCATACAGGGAACAACTCCTACAGATTGCACATGATATTCCACTAGCAGGTCATCAGCTGGTGACCACACACATGCACTAGATTGACAGAGAACTTCTATTGGCCAGGAGTATCTTGACCCAAGGTCACCCCGAGCTCCCTTGAAACCTTTACCCATTATCAATGAGCCCTTTGAGAGAATAGCTGTGGATATAGTGGAGTGTCTAGCTGGACTAGGAAAAAATATATATTGACAGTAGTGGACTTTGCTACCAGATACCCTGAAGCGGTAGCCTTATCCTCCATAGAAGCAGAGAAAATTGCTACAGCCTTCCTAGAAATATTTCCCAGGTAGGATATCCATGAGAAATACTCTCAGAACAAGGGACACAATTTATATCTGAGTTGATTCAGAATGGGCACACCGTGGAGTGAAATATGTACGTACCACACCGTATCGTCCCAAAACTAATGGGTTAGTGGAGAGATTTATTGGGCCATTAAAGCATATGTTAAAGACTTTCATAGAAACGGGAGACAGGGACTGGAGAAATACTTGCCTTACCTACTGTTTGCATACAGGGAGTACCTCAGGAGTCTACTGGGTTTCTCCTCAATTGAGCTGCTTTACGGCCGGAGGGTGAGATGGCCCCTTGAACTAATAAGAGAACATTGGGAGGGGAAAGTGGACACTCTTTATTTTAGTTTTTTTAGTTACATTTGTACCCCGCACTTTCCCACTCATGGCAGGCTCAATGCGGCTTACAGGTACTTATTTGTACCTGGGCAATGGAGGGTTAAGTGACTTGCCCAGAGTCACAAGGAGCTGTGCCTGAAGTGGGAATCGAACTCAGTTCCCCAGGACCAGAGTCCACCACCCTAACCACTAGGCCACTCCTCCACTCAGACACTTGTAATTGAATATGTAGTTAATATGTGGCAGAGATTAGAAGACTTTATGCGCTTTGTCAGAGATAACTTGCAGGCAGCCCCGACTAAGCAAAAGACCTGATTTGATCATAAGGCCCAGAACAGAGAGTTTTATGAGGGCTAGCGGGTACTTGTTTTAGTCCCAGTTTGCAGATTAAACTTCAAGCAAATTGGACGGGATCTTACAAGGTCATAAGGAGCCTGAATGATACAAAACTATGTGATATCTATGGACTCTCAATACAGAAAGTAGTGTACCTTTTTATGTAAATATGTTTCTCCGAGGACAAGCAGGCTGCTTGTTCTCACTGATGGGTGACGTCCACGGTAGCCCCTCCAATCGGAACTTCACTAGCAAAGGCCTTTGCTAGTCCTCGCGCGCCCATGCGCGGCCGTCTTCCCGCCCGAACCGGCTCATGTTCGTCAGTCTTCTTTGTCCGCGCTCGGTACAGTTGTGTTTGCGCCGTTCGCGCCCCTTAAGTTGACCCTCGCGCGTCTTTTGACTTTTCGCTTTAAAAAAAAAAAAAGGATTTTGGAGAAGGGCCTTTCGGTCTTTTTCCCTTTCCCGTATTTCTAGTTTTTGGCCCCGTTAAGTTTTCTTTCGTTTTCGGGGTAGGCCCTTTTGAGGCCTCGGGTCGAGTTTTTTTTCTCCCCCTCTTTTTGGTGCCTTACCGCAATTACGAGTTTTGATTTCGCCGGCGTGATTTTTTCCGCCCATGTCATCGAAGTCTCCAGTGGCTTCAAGAAGTGCACCCAGTGCGCCCGGGTAATCTTGCTCACTGATAGGCACGCGTCGTGTCTCAGTGTCTGGGGGCTGGGCACCGCCCGCAGGCCTGTAGTCTTTGCGCCCTTTTACAGAAAGGACTCAGGTAGCGAGATTGGCCCAGTGGAACGTTTTGTTCTCGGGCTGTTCGTCGGCATCGGCACCGGGAGTATCGAGTGCGTCGACGTCGACAGCGTCAAGACCCTCCGCCCTCGGCTGCGACTGTATCGATTGCATCGAGGCATCGATCCTCTGCATCGTCGGGGCCGAGACATCGGAAGGCTGTGTCGGCGTCGGTGGGTACCGGGACCTCCACTAGTGCTGATGTCGTTGGACGAAGGTGCTTCAACTGGAGTGCAGGTGAGGGCTGTCCATTCCCCTGCTGGTGGCGGTGAGCCTTTGGTGGGTCTCCCCCTACCCTGAGGGCTCCTGCGGTACAGCCCCCCTGAGACCAACCTTCTTCGGCCTCGGCCCCTAGGAAGCGACGGCTGGATTCTACGTCCTCCTCATCGGTACCGGGAAGCTCCGGTGACATGCTTCGTTTGAAAAAGTCAAAGAAGCATCAACATCGGTCTCTTCCCGCGTCGGTACCGAGAGCTCTGGGTCGCCGAGGGAGTCGGCACCCAGTAGGCATCGGCACCGGGAGGACCGCTCACCCTCTGTTCAGGAGGTGTCGATGCGCTCCACCTTGGACAGCCCGGAACAGCCTCCACGCCCGGAACAGACTCTGACTTCGACTCCTGCATCGGCTTCCATGTCTTTCTCCACAGCCGCCCTGCACGAGAGTCTCCGGGCCGTTCTCCCAGAGATCCTGGGAGTGCTGTTGCGCCCTTCCCTCCGGTACCGGGGGTGCTTGCGCCTCCGGTACCGTCGAGTGAGGCGCCGGCTGGCCCCTTGCCCGGGGTGAGGTCTCCGACATCGGTGCCGCTTGCGGTACCAACTGCGGTCGCCTCCAGGAAGGCTCCCCGACGACGTCGGCGGAGGGAGCCTCGCCGGGTGCGGGCGAGGGAGTCTTCCTCTCGACGCTCCCACCGTGGCCGTGTTTCCACGGAGTCGAGCCGGGCACGGCTTCAGACACAGGTTCATGAACTTGTGTCTGATACCGATGGTGAGGCCTCGTGGGAGGAGGAGGAGGACATCAGATATTTCTCTGACGAGGAGTCTGATGGCCTTCCTTCTGATCCCACTCCCTCCCCTGAAAGGCAGCTTTCTCCTCCCGAGAGTCTGTCTTTTGCGGCCTTTGTCCGGGAGATGTCTACGGCCATCCCCTTCCCGGTGGTTGTGGAGGACGAGCCCAGGGCTGAAATGTTTGAGCTCTGGACTATCCTTCTCCACCTAAGGAAGCGTCCACAGTACCCATGCATCATGTCCTCAAAAGACATTGCTGGCGAACTGGACCAAGCCTCTAAGTAATCCCCACATTCCCAAGAAGATCGAGTCCCAGTACCGGATCCATGGGGACCCAGAGCTGATGCGCACTCAGTTGCCTCACGACTCTGGAGTTGTGGATTTGGCCCTAAAGAAGGCTAAGAGTTCTAGGGAGCATGCTTCGGTGCCCCCGGGCAAGGACTCTAGAACCTTAGACTCCTTTGGGAGGAAGACCTACCATTCTTCTATGCTCGTGGCCAAAATTCAGTCTTACCAGCTCTACACGAGCATACACATGCGGAACAATGTGCGGCAGTTGGCGAGCTTGGTGGACAAGCTCCCTCCTGAGCAAGCCAAGCCATTTCAGGAGGTGGTCAGGCAGCTGAAGGCGTGCAGAAAATTCCTGGCCAGAGGGGTGTATAACACCTTTGATGTTGCGTCCAGGGCCGCTGCTCAAGGTGTGGTGATGCGCAGACTCTCATGGCTGCGCGCCTCCGACCTGGAGAATAGGATCCAGCAGCGGATTGCGGACTCGCCTTGCCGTGCGGACAATATTTTTGGAGAGAAGGTCGAACAGGTGGTAGAGCAGCTCCACCAGCGGGATACCGCTTTTCGACAAGTTCTCCCGCCGGCAGCCTTCAGCTTCTACCTCCACAGGTAGACGTTTTTATGGGGGAAGGAAGACTGTTCCCTACTCTTCTGGTAAGCGTAGGTACAATCCTCCTTCTCGACAGCCTGCGGCCCAGGCTAAGCCCCAGCGCGCTCGCTCTCGTCAGCAGCGTGCGCCTCAGCAAGGCCCCTCGGCTCCCCAGCAAAGCAAGGGACGAGCTTTTGACTGGCTCCAGCAGAGCATAGCCGACATCCAAGTGTCAGTGCCGGGCGATCTGCCGGTCAGAGGGAGGTTGAAAGTTTTTCACCAAAGGTGGCCTCTCATAACCTCCGATCAGTGGGTTCTTCAAATAGTCCGGCAAGGATACACCCTCAATTTGGCCTCCAAACCTCCAAATTGTCCACCGGGAGCTCAGTCTTACAGCTTCCAGCACAAGCAGGTACTTGCAGAGGAACTCTCCGCTCTTCTCAGCGCCAATGCGGTCGAGCCCATGCCATCCGGGCAAGAAGGGCTGGGATTCTATTCCAGGTACTTCCTTGTGGAAAAGAAAACAGGGAGGATGCGTCCCATCCTAGACCTAAGGGCCCTGAACAAATATCTGGTCAAGGAAAAGTTCAGGATGCTTTCCCTGGGCACCCTTCTCCCCGTGATTCAGGAAAACGATTGGCTATGCTCTCTGGACTTGAAGAACGCTTACACGCACATCCCGATACTACCAGCTCACAGACAGTATCTGCGATTTCAGCTGGGCACACGTCACTTCCAGTACTGTATGCTACCCTTTGGGCTTGCCTCTGCGCCCAGAGTGTTCACGAAGTGCTTGGCTGTAGTAGCAGCGGCGCTTCGCAGGCTGGGGGTGCACGTGTTCCCATATCTCGACGATTGGCTGGTGAAGAACACATCCGAGGCAGGAGCTCTGCAGTCCATGCAGATGACTATTCGCCTCCTGGAGCTACTGGGGTTTGTGATAAATTACCCAAAGTCCCATCTTCTCCCAGTACAGAGACTCGAATTCATAGGAGCTCTGCTGGATTCTCGGACGGCTCGGGCCTATCTCCCAGAGACGAGAAACAACAACTTGTCCCTCGTCTCGCGGGTGCGAGCGTCCCAGCAGATCACAGCTCGGCAGATGTTGAGATTGTTGGGCCACATGGCCTCCACAGTTCATGTGACTCCCATGGCCCACCTTCACATGCGATCTGCTCAATGGACCCTAGCTTCCCAGTGGTTTCAGGCTGCTGGGGATCTAGAAGACGTGATCCACCTGTCCACGAGTTTTCTCAAATCCCTGTATTGGTGGACGATTTGGTCCAATTTGACTCTGGGACGCCCTTTCCAAATTCCTCAGCCACAAAAAGTGCTGACTACAGATGCGTCTCTCCTGGGGTGGGGAGCTCATGTCGATGGGCTTCACACCCAGGGAAGCTGGTCCCTCCAGGAATGCGATCTGCAGATCAATCTCCTGGAGTTACGAGCGGTCTGGAACGCTCTGAAGGCTTTCAGAGATCGGCTGTCCCACCAAATTATCCAAATTCAGACGGACAACCAGGTTGCCATGTATTACATCAACAAGCAGGGGGGCACCGGATCTCGCCCCCTGTGTCAGGAAGCCGTCAGCATGTGGCTCTGGGCTCGCCGTCACAGCATGGTGCTCCAAGCCACTTATCTGGCAGGCGTAAACAACAGTCTGGCCGACAGATTGAGCAGGATTATACAACCTCATGAGTGGTCGCTCAATTCCTGTGTAGTGTGACAGATCTTCCAGGTGTGGGGCACTGCCTTGGTAGATCTCTTTGCATCTCGAGCCAACCACAAAGTCCCTCAGTTCTGTTCCAGGCTTCAGGCCCACGGCAGACTAGCATCGGATGCCTTCCTCCTGGACTGGGGGAGGGTCTGCTGTATGCTTATCCTCCCATACCTCTGGTGGGGAAGACTTTGTTGAAACTCAAGCAAGACCGAGGCACCATGATTCTGATTGCTCCTTTTTGGCCGCGTCAGATCTGGTTCCCTCTTCTTCTGGAGTTGTCCTCCGAAGAACCGTGGAGATTGGAGTGTTTTCCGACCCTCATCACACAGGACGGAGGGGCGCTTCTGCATCCCAACCTCCAGTCTCTGTCTCTCACGGCCTGGATGTTGAGAGCGTAGACTTTGCCTCTTTGGGTCTGTCAGAGGGTGTCTCCCGCATCTTGCTTGCTTCCAGGAAAGATTCCACTAAGAGGAGTTACTTCTTTCTATGGAGGAGGTTTGCCGTCTGGTGTGACAGCAAGGCCCTAGATCCTCGCTGTTGTCCTACACAGATCCTGCTTGAATACCTTCTGCACTTGTCTGAGTCTGGTCTCAAGACCAACTCTGTAAGGGTTCACCTTAGTGCAATCAGTGCATACCATTACCGTGTGGAAGGTAAGCCGATCTCAGGACAGCCTTTAGTTGTTCGCTTCATGAGAGGTTTGCTTTTGTCGAAGCCCCCTGTCAAACCTCCTACAGTGTCATGGGATCTCAATGTCGTTCTCACCCAGCTGATGAAACCTCCTTTTGAGCCACTGAACTCCTGCCATCTGAAGTACTTGACCTGGAAGGTCATTTTCTTGGTGGCAGTTACTTCAGCTCGTAGAGTCAGTGAGCTTCAGGCCCTGGTAGCCCAGGCCCCTTACACCAAATTTCATCATAACAGAGTAGTTCTCCGCACTCACCCTAAGTTCTTGCCAAAGGTTGTGTCGGAGTTCCATCTGAGCCAGTCAATTGTCTTGCCAACATTCTTTCCCTGTCCTCATTCCTACCCTGCTGAACGTCAGCTGCACACATTGGACTGCAAGAGAGCATTGGCCTTCTATCTGGAGCGGACACAGCCCAACAGACAGTCCGCCCAATTGTTTGTTTCTTTTGATCCCAACAGGAGGGGAGTGGCTGTGGGGAAACGCACCATATCCAATTGGCTAGCAGATTGCATCTCCTTCACTTACGCCCAGGCTGGGCTGGCTCTTGAGGGTCATGTCACGGCTCATAATGTTAGAGCCATGGCAGCGTCGGTA
This sequence comes from Microcaecilia unicolor, assembly GCF_901765095.1. NCBI lineage: Eukaryota > Metazoa > Chordata > Amphibia > Gymnophiona > Siphonopidae > Microcaecilia > Microcaecilia unicolor. The sequence goes on along the minus strand of NC_044031.1, from coordinate 632,781,368 downwards.
GCCCACTTGAAGTCAGCCACTATTGAAGAGATTTGCAAAGCTGCGACGTGGTCATCTATCCACACATTCACATCTCATTACTGCCTGCAGCAGGATACCCGACACGACAGTCGGTTCGGGCAGTCAGTGCTTCAGAATCTGTTCGGGGTTTAGAATCCAACTCCACCCCCCTAGGCCCATGTTTATTCTGTTCCAGGCTACACTCTAAGTTAGTTGGATAAATTGTTAGGTCAATCTCAGTTATGTCCTCGCCGTTGCGAGGCCCAATTGACCATGTTTGTTGTTTTGAGTGAACCTGGGGGCTAGGGATACCCCATCAGTGAGAACAAGCAGCCTGCTTGTCCTTGGAGAAAGCGAATGCTACATACCTGTAGAAGGTATTCTCCGAGGACAGCAGGCTGATTGTTCTCACAAACCCGACCGCCTCCCCTTTGGAGTTGTCTTCCCTTGTCTTACCTTGCTACATATGGGACTGACGAACACGAGCCGGTTCGGGCGGGAAGACGGCCGCGCATGCGCGGTGCGCATGGGCGCGTGAGGACTAGCAAAGGCCTTTGCTAGTGAAGTTCCGATTGGAGGGGCTGCCGTGGACGTCACCCATCAGTGAGAACAATCAGCCTGCTGTCCTCGGAGAATACCTTCTACAGGTATGTAGCATTCGCTTAAAGGCCTATACATATTGCACAGCTATGGTATCAGCTGTCTGTAGCCTACCGGAAGAATTTCAGGATAGTGAGCAGAGACCTTACCAGAGGGATCTATACAACAAATTGTAGTGGGAGAGCAATTAACCCCTACCCAGAGACAGCAGTTAGAAGCAGTATTTCAAAAGTATACTGATGTGTTTTCCACTAAACCAGGATTTACCCATTTGGCTAATCACAATGTAAACATGAGTGGCCATGACCCGCTGAATCAGGGTACCTGTCGAATATCTGCTGAGGTGGAGAGGCAAATGAAGCAGGAGAAAGCATAGGATTTCTTCCTTTATCCACTATATAACACCCGATATTAAACGCCGTGTCTGCCGGGCTGGTCTCGGGAACTGATAGTGTCTGCTGGTCTCTCCATGTGGTGAACCTACAGGGCCATGATCCTTTGCCCTTGCTGGCTTTCGGGAACTACTGGGCCATGATCTCTGGTCTGCTGGACCACGACCCTCTGCTCACAGTGAGTCAGGAACTGTCAAAAGCCCAGCGGGAATCTCCACAAGGGAGGGTCTACTGAACCTGATCCCTGATCACGCTCCTTCCAGGGCGCACATCCCATCTTCACCCAACTTCCCCGAAAGGCACCTGTTACCGACGGGTCAGGAATCGGTAAACCCATGCTGCATTCCCAGCTGAGGAGACCGCTCACATCCCCCTCGAGCGCCGAATGAAATGAAGTTCAGCACTGTGAGGCGGCACTGAGGCAGAAGGAGTGATAAGCTCATCCCCAGTTGGTTACCGCACGGGTCTTCGGCGTCGAGGTGGGTTCAGTCTCAGAGGTCACTGGGGGAAGAGCGCTCTTGGGAGTCAGAGGAAGATCCCAGGTACTTCTCCTCAGATGAGTCCTTTGGGATTCCCTCTGAACCTTCCCCTCCGCCTGAAAGGAGACTGTCTCCTCCAGAGTACCTCTCCTTCTCCTCTTTTGTACGGGAAATGGCTCAGGCCACTCCATTCCCTGTAGATGTGGAGGATGAGCCCAGGGCTGAGATGCTCAAGATCCTGGACTACACCTCTCCATCTAAAGAGGCAGTAACAGCTACTTTGCATAAGGTACTCAAGGAAGTCCTTATGCAAAACTGGCCGTTCCCTGTGTCTGGTCCCTTGATCCCTAAGAAGACAGATTCCCAGTATCGGATCCACGATGAATCTGGGTTGATGAGGTCTCAGTTACCTCATAACTCCATAGTGGTGGACTCCGTTCGCAAAAGAGCAGAGTACTAGAGACTATGCTTCGGCACCCCAGGCAGAGAAGGTAGGACCTTGGACTCTTTTGAGAAGAAGATGTATCAGGCCGCTATGCTTGCTGCCCGTATCCAGTCTTACCAGCTCTTCACGAGCATCCACTTGCGGAACTCGGTGCGGCAGCTGTCTAGTTTGATTGATGCCCTTCCTTCGGAGCAGGCCAAACCTTTTCGCCAGGTGGTCAGGTAGCAGAAGGTGTGTCATAAATTCCTGATCTGGTATAGCGATGTGCAGACTCCTATGACTGCAGGTCCTTGACCTAGACCATTCGGTCCAGCAGAGGATAGCGGATGGTCCTTGCCTGGGGGATAACCTTTTCGGAGAGAAAGTGGAAGATTTGGTTGACCAGATCAAGAAGCACACAGATGCTATGGCTTCTCTCTCCCACTGGATGCCTTCTGCTACCACCTCTTCAACTAGGAGGTATTTTGGTGGGTCATGGAATGCTCCCTATTCCTATTCTAGGTGTATATACACTCCTGCTTCTCATCAGCCTACTCAGGTTCAGCCCCAGCACACTCGTTCTCGTCAACAACGTGCGCCCAAGGCCCCTGCTACTCCCCAGCAAAAGCCAGGGACAGGCTTTTGACTGGCTCCAAAAAAGCATAGCCGCAATACAAGTGTCTGTGCCGAACAACTTGCCAGTTGTGAGGAGGTTAATTTTTTTCACCAGTGGTGGCCTCTCATAACCTCCGACCGGTGGGTTCTTCAAATAGTCCGGTTAGGAAACACCGTCAATCTGGAGCCCAAATGTCCACTGGGAGCTCATTCGTACATCTCCCAGCACATGCAGGTACTTGCAGAGGAACTCTCCGCCCTTCTAAGGGCCAATGCGGTCAAACCCATTCCACCACGGGAAGAAGGGCTGGGATTCTATTCCAGGTACTTCCTTGTGCAAAAGAAAACGGGGGGGATGTGTCCCATCCTAGACTTAAGGGCCCTGAACACATTCCTAGTGCGAGAAAAGTTCAGGATGGTTTCCCTAGGCACCCTTCTTCCCATGATTCAGGAAAACGATTGGTTATGCTCTCTGGACTTAAAGGATGCTTACACACACATCCCAATATTTCCAGCTCACAGGAAGTATCTTCGATTTCAGCTGGGAACGCAACACTGTCAGTACCGAGTACTGCCATTTTCCTAGCATCAACTCCCAGGGTATTCACAAAGTGCCTAGTAATAGTTGTAGCGTCACTACGCAGACTGGGAGTGCATGTGTTTCCTTATCTCAACGATTGGCTGATGAAGAGCACCTCGGAGGATGGTGCTAGGGAGTCCATGCGGATGACTATTCAGATGCTAGACCTACTAGGGTTTGTAATAAATTACCCCAAGTCCCATCTCACACCTGTTCAAGACTTGGAATTAATTGGAGTACTGCACGAGAACGGTTCGGGCCTATCTACCCAAGACATGGGCAGACAACCTTCTGTCCCTGCTGTCCACGGTTCAAGCATCTCAGCAAATCACAGCTCGGCAGATGTTGAGACTTTTGGGGCACATGGCCTCCATAGTTCATGTTACTCCAATGGCATGTCTACATATGAGATCTGCTGAATGGACCCTAGCTTCCCAGTGGTGTCAAGCTGTGGGAAGTCTGGATGATGTCATCCAGCTGTCCACTGACTTACTGAATTCTCTTCAGTGGTGGACCATTCGATCCCATTTGACCATGGGATGACCATTCCAAATTCCTCAGCCACAGAAAGTGCTGACAACAGATGCATCCCGCCTAGGGTGGGGAACTCATGTAGATGGGCTTCACATTCAGGGAGCCTGGTCCCCCCCAGGAAACAGGTCTTCAGATCAACCTCCTGGAGCTTTGAGTGATCTGGAATGCTCTAAAGGCCTTCAGAGATCGGCTCTCCAACCAAATTATCTTGATTCAGGCAGACAGTCAAGTTGCGATGTACCACACCAACAAGCAGGGGGGCACCGGATCTCACCCTCTGTGTCAGGAGGCTATCCAGATGTGGCTTTGGGTGTGCCATCACGGCACGTTTCTCCAAGCTACTTATCTGGTTGGCATAAACAACAGTCTGGCCAACAGGCTGAGCAAGGTAGTGCAACCTCACAAATGGTCGCAGAGTGTGGGCATAGCCCGCAAGATCTTCCGAACGTGGGGCACCCCCTCGGTGGATCTTTTTGCCATTCAAACCAATCATAAGGTTCCTCAGTTCTGTTCCAGGCTTCAGGCCCACGACAAACTAGCGTCAGATGCCTTTCTCCTACATTGGGGAACAAGCCTTCTGTATGTGTATCCTCCCATACCTCTAGTGGGAAAAACTTCGCTGAAACTCAAGCAAGACCGCGGAACCATGATCCTGATTTCGCTCTGCTGGCCGTGCCAGATTTGTTTTCCTCCTCTTCTGGAATTGTCCTCCGAAGAACTGTGGAGATTGGAGTGTTTCCCAACCCTCATCACTCGGAACGAGAGGTCACTTCTACATCCCAACCTTCAGTCTCTGGCTCTCATGGCCTGGATTTTGAGAGCCTAGAATTTGGTTCCTTGGGTCTTTCAGAGGGTGTCTCCTGAGTTTTGCTGGCTTCTAGGAAAGATTCCACTAAGAGGGGTTATTCTTTTAAATGGAGGAGGTTTGCAGCCTGGTGTGACAGCAAGGCCATAGATCCTTTTTCTTGTCCTTCACAGCCCCTGCTTGAATACCTTCTACACTTAGTCTGGTCTCAAGACCAATTCCGTAAGGGTTCACCTTAGTGCGATTAGTGCTTATCATCACTGTGTAGAAGGTAGCCTATCTCTGGACAGCCTTTAGTTGTTAGCTTCATGAGACGTTTGCTTTTATCAAAGTCCCCTATGAAACCTCCGCCAGTGTCATGGGATCTCAACGTCGTTCTCACCCAGTTGATGAAAGCTCCTTTTGAGCCATTGAATTCCTGCCATCTGAAGTACTTGACCTGGAAGGTCATTTTCTTGGTGGCTGTTACTTCAGCTCATAGGGTTAGTGAGCTTCAGGCCCTAGTAGGGATGCACCTTATACTAAATTTCATCACAACAGAGTAGTCCTCTGCACGCACCCTAAGTTCCTGCCGAAGGTGGTGTTGGAGTCCATCTGAACCAGTCGATTGTCTTGCCAACATTTTTTTACCTGTTCTCATGCTCACCCTGGCGAAAGCAGCTTGCACACTTTGGACTTCAAGAGAGCATTGGCTTTTTACATGGAGCAGATGAAGCCCTTCAGACAGTCCACCCAGTTTTTTGTTTCTTTTAATTCCAAAAGGAAGGGAGTCGCCATCGGAAAACGCACAATCTCCAATTGGCTAGCAGATTGCATTTCCTTCGCTTATGTCCAAGCTGGGCTGACCCTGTAAGGCCATGTCATGGCTCATAATGCCATGGCTACGTCGGTGGCTCACGTAAAGTCGGCCTCCATTGAAGAAATTTGCAAAGCTGCAGCGTGGTCTTCAGTCCACACATTCACATCACACTACTGCCTTGAGCAGGACACCCGACGCGACAGTCGGGCCTGGAGAATCTGTTTGGGGTTTAGAATCCAACTCCACCCCTCCCCCAGGCCCATTTTTTTCTGTTCCAGGCTGCACTCTCAGCTAGTTGTACATAGTTTTAGGTTAATCTCAGTTATGTTCTCGCCGTTGCGTGGCCCAATGATGTAAGAATGCTTCTTAATGAGGGCCACAACCTCCTCCAGCTTGTCCTTAGAAAGGTTGTCCCCTCGGTATGGAATGCCCACCAATCTCTCCTGAATCAGTGGGTTGAGGTCAGAGATGTGCAGCCATGAGAATCTACTTTCACCCAAAGTGTGCCTACTCAACTCCAATGTGTCGTTATGCTGTGAGAAATGAATTTTTCTTTATTTGAAAGACCTCAGCATGGGTAGAAGTGACCTATGCGGTTTCAATGTCGCTTAAACATACCCCATATTGTTACTGGTCTTTGTCTTTTTTTTGTTTAATTGCGTGAATTGCATACATTTTTCCTTTTTCTTATTTTTAAGACTTTAACTTCAAATTAATGTTTATATAAAGCTGTACTTAGCTTATCAATGATGTCAGCTGTAGAGGGTTTTTCAATCCGACATGGCACATGTTTCGCCGTCATGCGGCTTTCTCAAGGATAGCCCCCTCTTAGGTAGCTCTCACTGACGTGCTGACTGCTCTAATTTCAAGCCATCCTAAGAGTAGTCGCATACCAAAGTTGGGAGATATACACACACCTCCACATAGTACACAAAGTTGAACCTGTCTCAGAGCAGACCTAATTTGTGTGAGAACATATGTGCCCCCCCCCCCCCCCCCCCCCCCCCCCCAGACCCTGGATTGGCTTGACTTTGAAGAGTTGGGCTTTGCAATCTCATGAAAGGCTTTTCAGCTGATGTCAAGAGCTCACAGCAATGCACAGGAAAGATTTGACACCATTGCAGATTTTCATGTTTTTTAAATAATGAATTGAATTTGGCTTGGTTTAACAGTGCTGCTGAAGTTCCGGACAGAGAAAGGAAGGGATCCCTTGCCAGCATCGTATAGCGGGGACAGCGAGGTGTTGTTGCACATCAGGAACAGTGTTATGGAATCTTTGGGTGTTGGCCCCGATCTGATCCCTGATGACTTTACCAGGTACATTTTTTTCCCCTAAATTTACTAGAATTGTTTAATTCAGTGATGGAAGTGAAGGAACACAGCTGTGTTTTATCTTTCCTTACTTCTGCTCTTCTGGGAATCATTGCACACTACCCCAGATTTCTTGTTAGTTTTGTCCTACATCTGACTCTCTTGTCCTAAATAAAGCATACAGCATTAAAATATTGCTGTAGAAACATAAATGAATGCAGTCAAGGACCAGAAGGCCCATCTAAATAGCCCAGTTTCATTCCCATTTCTCCAAGGACAAACAAGATAGCAAGACCCCAATGGCACTGGATTTTTGTGAAGGACTTTGGGAAATGGGACACACACACACACACACACACATAGGGTGGTTCTGAACATTTCAGCAATTTTATTTTTTTAATTTTATTTTTGTTGCAATTTTCAAATTAACATACAAGGAATCTCACTTGCATAGAAATACAGGAAATATAAAAGTAAAAAAAATACTACTCTTGATCACAAATATAGAATCATTTCAAAATGGAAACATAAACCCAAGTCCACAACATTGCGGGAAGGAGATAAAGTAGAAACTCTCAAGAAACCAGGGTAAAACAAATTATCAATAACATGATGACAGTAAAGGCTAGAAGGTAGCATAGATATCTTCAATCCATAATATATGATACTAAGTCTCGGTCCTATCCAGGGAACTAGAAACCAAACTCTTGCCGCTGATGAAAGCAGATAACTGTGATGGCTCATAGAAAACGTAGTTTACAGATTTCAACTTAACTACATTTGCACGGATATTTTGGAAAAAAATAATGCGCCTGGCTGAAGAACAGCAGGCCGAAATAGCAGGAAATTCCTCCTTATTTTGGGTCTCCATAGTCATCCTATATAATAATTCTCACCTTCAATGTTCCATTCGTCTTGCTGGCTAAGACCGTGGCTCCTTGGTCTGCTAGGCTCCGTAGCTCAGGCTGTTCTGCGCATGTGTGGGCCTCCCCCCAGGCGGACGTCACATACAACGCCACAGACGGAGGAGGAGGGGTGAAAGGGACAGGGCACAACAGTCGAGCGACTGACGTCAGAGACGGCACAGGGGCAGAGGCGGAGCTTCATAGAGAAGAAAGAGAGCGTCGCGACTTATAGAAAAAACCAGGTACGACCGCACGGCTTAGACTCTAGTTCCGTTGGGACCTGCACCTTGGAAACTCCGTGGTTGACGGCGACCGGGACCGTTTCACGGAAACAGAGAGGGAGCGCGTGAGGGAGGGAGGCAGCCTGAACGTGGGAGGGAGCGAGCGAGGGAGGGAGGCAGCCTGAGGGAGGGAGGCAGGCAGCCTGAACGTGGGAGGGAGCGAGTGAGCGAGCAAGCAAGCGAACCAGCCTGAACATGGGAGGGAGTGAGCCAGCCAGCTTGAATGTTGGAGGGAGCCAGGGAGCCAGCCTGAACGTTGGAGGGAGCCAGCCTGAATGTTGGAGGGAGCCAGGGAGCCAGCCTGAACGTTGGAGGGACCCAGGGAGCCAGCCTGTACGTGGAAGGGAGGGAGCCAGCCTGAACGTGGGAGAAATTACACTCTTGCACCTTTGATGACCCGCCCTATAAGGCGTACAAAACCCCAACCTTGGCTGACTTCTAATATCTGCTACCTACATTTCTGTACCCGCTCCGCCGAATGCCTCTGGTGGAAATCTCGGGCCCTTGCTGATTTCTTACACTTTTTCATGCTGACCTCCTTCCAATCTGCTCTTTTACGCGCCAAACAGGATTATTATATCCAACTGACCAACTCTCCTGGCTCTAACCCTCGACTTCTCTTCACCTCATTGAACTCTCTCCTCAAGGTGCCCCCTCCCCCAATTCCCCCTTCATTATCTCCTCAGACCCTTGCTGAATTCTTTCACAACAGGGTTCAAAAGATAAACCTTGAATTCTCTACCTCGCCACCTCTCTCTTCACTAGTCCGTTCCCCTCTCTCTCCTTCCCCTCATTCCTTTTCCTCCTTTTCCTGAAGTTACTATAGAGGAAACTACATTTCTCCTTTCTTCCTCAAAATGTACCACCTGTTCCTCTGATCCCATTCCCACCCACCTTCTTAATGCCATCTCATCTGCTCTTATTCCTTTTATCTGTCACATTCTCAACCTCTCACTTTCCACTGCAACTGTCCCTACTGCCTTTAAACATGCTGTTGTCACACCTCTCCTTAAGAAGCCTTCACTCGACCCTACTTGTCCCTCTAATTACCGACCCATCTCCCTCCTCCCTTTTCTCTCCAAATTACTTGTGTGCTGCTCATCACTGCTGCCTTGATTTTCTCTCCTCACATGCTATTCTTGACCCACTACAATCTGGTTTTCACCCTCTCCACTCAACTGAAACTGCGCTTACTAAAGTCTCCAATGACCTATTACTGGCTAAATCCAGAGGTCTCTATTCCATCCTCATTCTTCTTGATCTTTTCGCCGCTTTTGACACTGTCGATCACAGCATACTCCTCGATACCCTGTCCTCACTTGGATTCCAGGGCTCTGTCCTTTCCTGGTTCTCTTCCTACCTCTCCTTCCGCACCTTCAGTGTTCACTCTGGTGGATCCTCTTCTACTTCTATCCCTCTGCCTGTCGGCGTACCTCAGGGTTCTGTTCTTGGTCCCCTCCTCTTTTCTATCTACACTTCTTCCCTTGGTTCACTAATCTCATCTCATGGCTTTTCCTACCATCTCTATGCTGATGACTCCCAAATCTACCTTTCTACCCCTGATATCTCACCTTGCATCCAAACCAAAGTTTCAGCGTGCTTGTCTGACATTGCTGTCTAGATATCTCAATGCCACCTGAAATTAAACATGACCAAAACCGAGCTTCTCATTTTTCCCCCCAAACCCACCTCCCCACTCCCCCCATTTTCTATTTCTTTTGATGGCTCTCTCATTCTCCCTGTCTCCTCAGCTCGAAACCTTGGGGTCATCTTTGACTCTTCTCTCTCCTTCTCTGCTCATATCCAGCAGATCGCCAAGACCTGTCGTTTCTTTCTTTACAACATCCGTAAAATCCGCCCCTTTCTTTCCGAGCACTCTACCAAAACCCTCATCCGCACCCTTGTCACCTCTCGTTTAGACTACTGCAATCTGCTTCTTGCTGGCCTCCCACTTAGTCACCTCTCCCCTCTCCAATCGGTTCAAAACTCTGCTGCACGTATCGTCTTCCGCCAGGGTCACTTTACTCATACTACCTCTCTCCTCAAGTCGCTTCACTGGCTCCCTATCCGTTTTCGCATCCTATTCAAACTTCTTCTACTAACCTATAAATGTACTCACTCTGCTGCTCCCCAGTATCTCTCCACACTCGTCCTTCCCTACACCCCTTCCCGTGCACTCCGCTCCATAGATAAATCCTTCTTATCTGTTCCCTTCTCCACTACTGCCAACTCCAGACTTTGCGCCGTCTGTCTCACTGCACCCTACGCCTGGAATAAACTTCCTGAGCCCCTACATCTTGCCCCATCCTTGGCCACCTTTAAATCTAGACTGAAAGCCCACCTCTTTAACATTGCTTTTGACTCGTAACCACTTGTAACCACTCGCCTCCACCTACTCTCCTCTCCTCCTTCCTGTACACATTAATTGATTTGATTTGCTTACTTTATTTTTTGTCTATTAGATTGTAAGCTTTTTGAGCAAGGACTGTCTTTCTTCTATGTTTGTGCAGCGCTGCGTATGCCTTGTAGCGCTATAGAAATGCTAAATAGTAGTAAGTAGTAATAGTAGTAGGGAGGGAGGGAAACTTCGGTCCCCTGCCACCCTACGCAGCGATTTCTCTTCGTTCCCCAGCCACCCATACCCAGCGATTTCTCTTCGCTCCCATGCCCCCCCTCCAGCCACCCATACCCAGCGATTCTCCTCGCTCCCCTGCCCCCCCTCCAGCCACCCATACCAAGCGATTCTCTTCGCTCCCCTGCCCTCCTCCAGCCACCCATACCCAGCGATTCTCTTCGCTCCCCTGCCCCCTCCAGCCACCCATACCCAGCGATTTCTCTTCGCTCCCCTGCCCCCCTCCAGCCACCCATACCCAGCGATTCTCCTCGCTTCCCTGCCCCCCCTCCAGCCACCCATACCCAGCGATTCTCTTTGTTCCCCTGCCACCCATACCCAGCGATTTCTCTTCGCTCCCCTGCCCCCCCTCCAGCCACCCATACCCAGTGATTTCTCTTCGCTCCCCTGCCCCCCTCCAGCCACCCATACCCAGCGATTCTCTTTGCTCCCCTGCCACCCATACCCAGCGATTTCTCTTCGCTCCCCTGCCCTCCCTCCAGCCACCCATACCCAGTGATTCTCTTCGCTCCCCTGCCACCCATACCCAGCGATTTCTCTTCGCTCCCTTGCCCCCTCCAGCCACCCATACCCAGCGATTTCTCTTCGCTCCCCTGCCCCCCTCCAGCCACCCATACCCAGCGATTCTCTTCTCTCCCCTGCCCCCCCCCTCCAGCCACCCATACCCAGCGATTCTCTTCTCTCCCCTGCCCCCCCCCCTCCAGCCACCCATACCCAGCGATTCTCTTCTCTCCCCGCCCCCCCCCCCCTCCAGCCACCCATACCCAGCGATTCTCCACGCTCCCCTGCCTTCCAATTTCCTACGGTCTTAATGCAATATTTCACAGTCCACATGTGTTTTAACAACCTTGAATAGTTTTGTATTGGCTGCAAATTTAATCACCTCACTCGTCTTTCCGAATTTCCATATCGTTTATAAATATGTTAAATAGAACCGGTCCCAGTACAGATTCCTGCAGCACTCCACTGTTCACTCTACTCTATTGAGATAAATGACCATTTAACTCTACCCTCTGTTTTCTGTCCAATATCCAATTTCTAATCCACAACAGAACCTTTCCTCCTATTCCATGGATCTTTAATTTTCTCAGGAGTCTCTCATGAGGAACTTTATCAAAAGCTTTCTGAAAACCTAGATACACTACATCAACTGGCTCACCCGTATCCACATGTTTATTCATGCCTTCAAAGAAATGAAGCAAATTCATGAGGCAAGACTTCCCTTGTCAGAACCCATGCTGACTGTCCCATTAAACCATGTTTATCTACGTGTTCTATAATTTTATTCTTTATAATAGTTTCCACCATTTTGCCCAGCACCAACATCAGACTTACCAGTCTATAATTTCCTGGATCACCCCTAGAACCCTGTTTAAAAATCAGCATCACATTGGCCACCCTCCAATCTTCAAGCAAGTTTCTCTTCAGATTCTCTTTTAGCCTTCTTTATTAATGCTTTGCATTTGACTTGCCAGTGCTTATGCTGCTTATTTTCTTCGTTTGGGTCCTTTTTCTGTTCTTTTGGCTCTAATGGCCTCTTTTACTTCACCTTTTAACCATGCTGGCTGACTTTTTTTTTTTCTCTTCTTTCCACCTTTGCAAAATATAAGTACATAAGTATTGCCATACTGGGAAGACCAAAGGCCCATCAAGCCCAGCATCCTGTTTCCAACAGTGGCCAATCCAGGTCACAAATACCTGGCAAGATCCCAAAAAGTTCAGAACATTCTATACTGCTTATCTCAGAAATAGTGGATTTTCCCCAAGGCCATTTAATAATGGTCTATGGACTTTTCCTTTAGGAAGCCGTCCAAACCTTTTTTAAACTCTGCTAAGCTAACCGCCTTTACCACGTTCTCTGGCAATAAATTCTAGAGCTTAATTACACGTTGAGTGAAGAAACATTTTCTCCAATTTGTTTTAACTTTACTACATTGTAGCTTCATCACATGTCCCCTAGTCCTAGTATTTTTGGAAAGTGTAAACAGACGCTTCACATTTACCCATTACCCGTTCAACTCCACTCATTATTTTATAGACCTCTATCATATCTCCACTCAGCCGCCTTTTCCCCAAGCTGAAGAGCCCTAGCCGCTTTAGCCTTTCCTCATAGGGAAGTCGTCCCTGGGATGCATCTAGACTGGGCTTCCAAGATGGTATTTTTGAATAACGTCCACGCCTGATTTAGTGTCCTAACCTTTGCAGCCAATCCTTTTAGTTTCTTTTTAGCCATTTTCTTCATTTTATTATAGTTGCCCTTTTGAAAATTAAATTCAGCTACAGTAGATTTCTTTTGCGGGTTCATCCCAGATAGTAGCTCAGACTTGATGATATCATCACTGTTTCCCAGGGGACCGAACACTGCCACCTCTCGCATTATGAATTCATGCCACCAAGGACCAGATCCAAAATGGCTCCCTCTCTCATCGATTTCTGGACCTGCAGCTCCAAGAAGCAGTTGTTTATTACATCCAGACATTTTATCTCCCTGGCACTTCCTGATGTAATATTTATCCAGTCAATATTGGGGTCATTGCAAATCACTCATTATTATAGCATTGCCCAAGTTGCCAGCTTTCCTAATCTCTGTAAATAGTTCTTCATCCGTCTATTCGTTCTGTCCCGGCGGATGGTAGTACAGGCCTACAAGAATACTCCTTCCCTTCACACATGGAATTTCTATCCATAATGATTCCACACTGCTATCTGTGTCAGGTGGAATGTTTATTTTATTTGATTCAATTCCCTCTTTAACATATAGTACAACCCCTCCCCCCTCCAATTTGATCCTCTCTTTCATTGTGATACAATTTGTACCCTGTTAACAGGGTGTCCCATTGTCCTCTTTCCACCAAGTCTCTGAGATGCCTATTATATCTACCTCATCATTTAGTGCTATATACTCTAAATCTCCCATCTTATTTTTTAGGCTTCTAGAATTTGTATACAGGCACTTCAAATTGTGTTTTTTTTCCATTGATCTACAAGCTGCTTAGAAGTTGAAGGGGATAATGTGCATCCTTTATCCTGCTCTCTCATTAAGGGAAATGGAACTTGATAAACTGCCTTTCTGAGGTTTTTGCAACTACATTCAAAGCGGTTTACATAATTCATGGGCAATGGAGGGTTAAGTGACTTGCCCAGAGTCACAAGGAGCTGCAGTGGGAATTGAACTCAATTCCCCAGGATCAGAGTCCACTGCAATAACTACTAGGCTACTCCTCCTCTCCAAGCACACCTGGGTTACTTTAATCATTGTTGAAACCTCTGTACTAGGATTCCCTAGATGTCCTCTTTCAATAGTATCCTTCAAGGATATTCCACACCGAACCATACGCTCCTGGGCGACTGTTGGCTTTCCCCCCCATTCTAGTTTAAAAGCTGCTCTATCTCCTTTTTAAAAGTTAGCACCAGCAGCCTGGTTCCATCCCAGTTAAGGTGGAGCCCATCCCTTTGGAACTGTCTCCCCCTTTCCCAGAATGTCGCCCAGTTCCTAACAAATCTGAATCTCTCATCCCTGCACCAGCTTCTCAATCACGCATTGAGACTTCGGAGCACTGCCTGCCTTTTGGGTCCTGTGCGTGGAACGGGGAGCATCTCTTAAAATGTGACCCTATAGGATCTGGACCAGCTTTATACCTAAGAGCCTAAGTTTGGCTTCCAGATCCTGCCTCCCACATTTTCCTATGTCACTGGTACCCACATGTGCCAAAACAGCTGGCTCCTCCCCAGCACTATCTAAGATCCTGTCTAGATGACACATGAGGTTTCAGGCCATCCTGGGGGTGTGGTCTGGTTTGGGCCATTGGGAGATTTCCCGGACTTGAGCATGGTTGAAAAATTGTGCTGATGGTTCCGGAGGTATCAGAGTGCCTTGGGACCACTGCACCACCAATTTTATTTAATTATATAAAGATGGGGAGCATGTTGTGACCCGGGAAGGGTCTTGATTTGTGGCTGCATTTTAAAAATTATACGCAATCATGAATGCGCGAACGCACATGCAAGTGACACACTTTTAATTAAAGTAAGCCCAGTGGTTGCAAGGAGAAGGAGAGGGGACTCTTGTGGACTCTCTGGCGACTCCAGTGACCCTGAAACGGTGCGAAAATTTGTGCAAGCACAGTGAGGTTAACAGAGACCTGCACTGATATCTGCAATCTAAATTGAAGTGTGTGCAAAGTTTTAATATAAAGAATTCAGGTGTGGGAAGCATGTAGATGTTTGCTTTGGCTTCATTTTGACTCTGTTTCTATGCAAATTGGTCCGTTTTTAATAAAGTTCTAATTTGAGTATTTGGGGGTTTAATGCAGATTTTTACATGGTCAGTGTTAGGCCATGGCTCTGACCTGAATTGTGCTATTAGAATTCAAAAATGAGAGTTTAAAGGTTTATTTTTAATATAAAATACAGGTTGGAATGTTAGGAAGTGCTGTGTGATTGTAAGCAGTGCTCTGATTGACTGCACAAGTCACTAAGGGAACCTGTGCAGAAACAGCTTTTGGGAGAGCGACAGTTTTGAAGAAGACAGAAGCACTGAAGAGAGTGTCTGACTCTCTATGGTTTGAAAAAGAATTAGTGAATAAAAATTTGAAGTAGTTTTGCCTGAAAATAAAGATATAAGCTGTCAGAAGTGTGTGAGAGAAAAAAAATGTATATTTTCCAGAGAATTTAAATGAAAAATTGAACTCTGAGGGGAGTTCTGTTGGCTTCAGTTCAAACTAAAAGTTATTTCAAAGGTAAATTTTAATCTGTGACAAAAGGAAATTGTCACTGGCAATAATATATAAATTTTGTCTTAATTACTAAAGAATTTTCAGATCAGAAAGTGATTAAAAAAAAACCTGTTCTTGACTTTACAATTTTCTTCTGGTAATAAAAATTCAGAAAGGTATATCTCCATATTAAATGAGATTCTCTGTAAATTAAATTTAAAGCATAAAGACCTTTTTAGTTTAATTTGGGTGTGAAGACAAACCAAGGGTCTTGTCTTGAATTTAAAGAAATTGTTGTTACTTTATAGTGATTGTTTTAAAAAGAGTGAGTGAATGTGTGATATTCTGAAGAAGAAGACGGAAGAAACTAAAGAATGATCTGTAGTTGGAGTGAGGGAAAGTAAAATAAAAGTTTTAGTGAGGACATTCAGACAAATTTTTTTCCCGTTTTAAGGGAATTTTGTTTTATTAGGAAAGCTCAGTACAGGTATCCTGTGACAGGCAGGCACATAACAGGAGGCACACACACTGAAGGGAGGAAGTCTCTTTCCTTTTATTTTAATTTGCAGCTAGGATATTAGGGTGAAGATCAACTTCAAGTCATCCAAGACAGATGAAAAATGAATAGCAAGAGAGCCTGAAGAACAAATAAGTAAACAAGAAAAGTAAATTAAATGACATTAGGACATTTAAACACCAAAATAAAAACTTTTCCTGAAATCCATACAGAACTTGAATCTTAACAAAGAAGGTTAGAGGAATGAAATGGTTCTTGAACATATTTTGAGGAGAGTTTAATAAATACACTTAACTTTTATACACTCTGTAGGAGAAAGAAAGAGAAAAAAAAGTTATTTAGAAGTAATTTATTGGATCTTTAAATTTAAAAGTTCTTTAGTATTGTATATTTTCCATATACAATACTTACCTGAATGTTGTTGCTGACTGATTACGTGTAAAGAGAAGGAAATAATTAGAATTGTAGACACTAAAACTGGATCCAAAGTGTTTTAACCTATTTATTGTATATTTAATAATTTTAACACTTTTTAATTAGAAATACTTTTAAATTATAACTAAGTGCAATAAATGTCACATTAGTATTTTAACGTTACCTTTGTGTGATGAAAAATTTGTAATATCTCTTGATTCTGTAAGCATTTCATCACCCAATCAACAAACATACATATTTTCACCCGATGCCATCTTAAAGGGTGGAGTATTTTCTTTTTGTATCACCTTTCTTCTAAGAGTTGGACTCCAGACTGAGGTAACTCGGCGCACATGACTACATAAAAAAGGTAATAAAGTAAGTCTGAGTTCATCTCTCGGTGGAGAGATTACAAAAGGTTTCTGGAAGAAAAGTCCATAAGCAGAAAAGTAAACTTGGAGAAGACCACTTCTTATCCCGGGGGGTATACCAGGAATTTGTGAAATGGGATACTGGGCTTGATGGAACTTTGCTCTGACCTAGTATGGTGGTTTTTATGTTCAGGTTTTGGATAACGAATACGGACACACATGAACTGTGGGACAGAAGGAAAAGATTTTTGAATTGGGTGTGGCCATAATTTGTTTAATAGATGACTTCAGAATAAGCTAGACACATTAAAACAGTGCAAGGCGGACACTAGCGTTTTTGAAACAGGTGGGAAATCAGGAGACGAAAGGCAAAATTTGGTTCCAAACAAGGCAACTTTATTGCTAGCAAGTGAACAGCACCGAGTAGCCTCGGGACACTGTGTATCATAAATCATCTGACACTTACATTTATACTTCCCTACTGGGCCTGCGCATTTGGCCCCTTACACATCACAACTGGCATGCGCAGTAAACTTCTGTAGTTCTTACAGTACAAAATTGTAGTCCCAGTACATACTCACGTCATAACACTGAAATGATACTGGCAAGAAAAATGAAACTTAGCAGCTTATTCTTCACACACACACAATGCTCCTTTCTAGCACAGGAGATAAGGTTCGGCTCAGGAATGCAGGGGGTGTCAGCACCCTCCAAGGTCGCGTTGCTACATGCAAGCTGGTCTTGTATAGGCCTTGCAAACTACTGTTACAAGCTATATGTCTAATAGTCCTGCATTCTGTCCTTACATTAGTAAACAACAACCTTCTTGGTTAGTAAACAGTAAAACTGGATAAGGCACAAATGTCCAGTGCAGTAATAAGGTGTGGCTAAACAGCCAAAAGCAGAGGTAGAGTGCATAAGTCCATCAGTAGGCACAAAACATGAGGTTGTCCTGTTGTTCAGCAGTATTAGGGTAGTATTCGGCGTTCCACTCCTTCATTCCCCCCTTTTGATACTTGAACATCCATTCTGGTGGAGAGTATCACCTCCATGAACCCTGAAACGGAAAGAAAGGACAAGGGTAGTTAGCGAGGGAGGCAACAAGCGAGCCCTAAGCCCTTGCGCAGCCGTAGGTTGCTTCGCCGGGGTTGAGACGGAGGGCCCCTAGTGGAATCCCCCCCCCTTTGTAGCCGGTCTTTTGCTGGCACAAGGGTGATGGCCCCTTGAGTGACTCAGGGGGTTCAAAGTGCACATCAGCCACAAGGTGCTTCATCGTCAGCTTCATCAGACTGGGGAATGGGGGAGTACATCTGGAGAGCCATAAGTTGGGCAGCAGCACGGCGGTCAGCGATGCTTTCCATGGTGGAGCGGAGACACCTGAAAACTAAGGGGAGAGACAAAGGTATTATTAGGCAGGACAGCAAAAACAGGCCACCCATGACGAGGAGGCCTTGCAGGCTCCCGGAGGTTGGGAGCCAGCTGGTGAGGGAGGAAGTCCAATCCCACGCACTGTTCCAGGTCTGGACGGGGACGTGGGCTAGTTTGACCATCCGGTCAGTTATTTCTCTGATGACATGGCTCTGGTCATCAATCTGTAAGCAGCAATTACTGAGGTTAAACTTGCCACACACCCCGCCCTCCTGGGCTAAGAGGTAGTCAAGAGCCAAGCGATTTTGGTAGACGGCGGTAATGAGCTTAGTGTTCTGTCGAGCTAGGATATTGAGGGCCAGGGCCGAATCGTTAGTGAGGATTTCGAGTACGGCCTGTAGGCGAATAATGCGATTTAGCATATAGATAGGGGTACGGTACCCCCATGTACCATCTTCAGCCCACGTGGCCGGTCCATAGTAATGAATGATGCGTTCAGGCGGCCACTCATTGTCTTTCCAGTCTCCAATTTGGACCTTGGGCTTGACGGGTGGGAAAGACCGTCGTCGTCGGGTAGGATTATCAGGCCCCTTTTCCACGTAAAGGGGGATACCCAAAGTTTCGCCGACTTGTATGGGCAGAAGGAAAAAACTAGGGCGGACAGTGCCCAAGAGACAGGTACCATACCAGCGGGCCGGGAGCTGTTCGTAGGCCCTGCGGCCGCAGATATAGTAGTAGCCCGCCGGGGCTACCCACTTGAGGGAAGCGTTCCCTCCGTAGGTCCATGTCATGTTCAAGGTGGGTTCTGTCCAGATAGGCTCCGGGGCGGGCAGGTTGTCCGTTTGCCACCAGGTCGTCCGGCTGCCATTATAGTGAAGAACCCCCGTACAGGCAGAGTCTCCCACTGGTACAGAGTAACGCTTCGATGGCGCTCGACTAGCGCAGAGGGTACCTATGATATTTGTTCTCAGGGCCCATTCGTACGGCTTCGGCCGTTGGGGAAAGGTAATGTTAGTGGTGTTGAGTGCATCCCATGTGTGTTGTCGGATCTCTCTCGCTTCCCAGGGCCATTGTTCACCCATGTCGGTGCCTCCACAGACGAAACAGTTGGCAATTCCGAGGGAGAGGGCGATGTTTTCAGCCAAATTGAGGAACATATTTCGGGCTTCTGGGGAGATGGGGAATTTAGTCTCGGTCTGCTCAGCACGAGCAATTTCATCAAATACGTCTTGGTAGCCGACAACAGTAGTCTGGTAGTGCGTAGGAGGCTTCGTTTCGAGACTCTGATATATGGTAATATATGTCAACGGATCCATTCCTCCGCCGTCAATGCCGAGGCCCCACGTTCCTCTCCAGGGCATGTCGTGTCCTCGGATGGGCCAGTCTAGGGACACATAGTTACCAGAACCTCGACGAAATTCACCTAGGCCGGCGCATCCGGCATATCCTCCTCCCGTATAAGCACATACTCGGTCCCAGCCGGAGGCTCGAGTGTCGCCGGCGCATGGGAGCCACACCCACGGGGAGCAGCATCTCATGTCTGGACTGAAGGGGCAGACATACTTGTGGTCCTTAACGTATGCCTCTCGCCAACTCTGGCTACCACACTTGCGAGACCAAGGGTGCTTGTCCATGGCGGCACAGACGTCGAAGGTGAGGGTTGCCACAGTTTGGATGCCACCGACAAGGATACGAGTGGAATTAATGTAATATAGGATGCCATCTCCCTCGACTCCCGGAGGTCCGGCCACATACGCAGGGAGTCCTACGCTGAGGGTGACATTGTAGTATCTTGGTTTGGTAGGGCTGTGGCAGATAGTGAGATTTCCTTGGAGGCATCTGTGGAACTGTTGGAGGCCATTCGGAGTGATGAGGGCGCAGGTCGGGAGAAACTGGCAACCGCCTTCCGGGGGCTGCGTCTGGTGAATGAGGGTAGTGACTAGGTGATATCCTCCCTCTATACGGTGGCGCACGAGGCGCAAACATTCAGTACAGTTCTGGCTCAAGGGGTAAGAGCTCGGGACTGAGCAAAGGAGGAGTAGTAGGCTAAGCATCATATATGCGGTGGAAGGTATCCGAGCCTTTGCAGCAAGAAGATGATAAGGCCTACGATTATGGCTGCGATAAAGAGAGAGCCAAAAACGCAGTGGGTCCAGAAACTGAGTTCCTGTCGCTGGGCAGGCATGAATCTGGTGGTTCACGTCTTTCTTAGAGTCAGCCGTAATGGAGCGTCAGGATGTTGGTGCGCAGTCCAACGCTTCAGGGTGCTGCTAGTGGGAGCAGCAGGCTTCAATCGGGTCCAATGTATCCACACTGGGCTTCCTGCAATTTTAACAGCGGTGGAGGTCGTTAGGAGAACAAGGGAGGGCCCCTTCCATTTTGGCTTTAGGCAGTCAGATTCATCCCACTCTTTTACCCATACCTCGTCTCCCACCCTGAACCTGTGCGTCGGATTGGTGAGGACCAAGGGAGCTACTCTTTCAGTGTACTGCTGGATGTCTTGCACTACCTGGTGTAAGGCTCTCATCTGTTTTACTAAGGAACTCTCACCCTGTATCTGCAAGGAGTCGGGAAAGGAGGGTAGTGGTGGTGGCCTAGCGTACATCATCTCGTAAGGAGTAAGGCCTGTAGCCTTGGGGGTACACCTAAGATGCAGCAAGGCCAGTGGAAGCAGGTCGGGCCACTTGGCTTTTGCTTCTTGGCATAGCTTGGCAAGCTGGTTCTTCAGGGATCGGTTAGCCCTCTCCACTACTCCACTGCTTTGGGGTCTCCAGGCACAATGCAACTTCCAATCGAGGCCCAGTCTGGTACTGAGCTGTTGTGTTACTTCACTAGCGAAGGCGGGGCCGTTGTCAGAATTTATTTGCTTGGGGAGGCCGTATCTGGGTAGGATTTGATGAAGCAGTAGGGAGGTGACTTCTTTAGCCATTTCCGTTCTAGTGGGCTGGGCTTCAATCCATCCGGTGTAGGTACACACGGCGACGAGGATGGCTTTGTAGCCGCGCGCCGGGGGCATATGTGTGAAGTCAATCTGGCACACGTGGAAAGGGCTGGTTCCTCGGAGAACATGTCCTGGCATAGGGCCGGGCCCCGTTCGAGGGTTGTTCCGGGCACAAGTCGCGCAGCGGCTGGAAGCGTTTTTGGTCCACAGGGATAGTTTGTTGATGTAGTAGGTCTTCTCCAGTAAGCGCCCCAGAGCGTCCCTTCCCAGGTGTGTGCGGTCGTGAGCCTCCTTGGCCACCGTCCAGGCCAAGGCTTCGGGTATCCATATGCGCCCATCCTGTAGTATCCACCAGCCATTGCGTGACTGTAGACCCTCTTGTTGGGCCCATTCCGTTTCTTGGGGGGTGTAGATAGGGGTCTCCGTAGGGAGCTGGACGACGAGTACGGGGTCAGAAAGGTGAGAGGAGTAGGGGAGCTGACTTGCCCTTTTTGCAGCGTCGTCTGCCCGCTGATTTCCCCGGGCGATAGGGTCCGTTCTTCCAGTGTGGGCCCTGCAGTGCATCACAGCCACCTTCTTCGGCTTCCATACCGACTCGAGTAATTGGCAGATCTCAGCGGCATTTGCAAGTCCTTTCCCTTCAGCTGTCAGGAATCCCCTCTCCTTGTACAAGGCTCCGTGCACCTGGAGGGTGAGGAAAGCGTATTTGGAGTCGGTGTAAATGTTGACAACTTTCCCTTCAGCCCACAGGAGGGCTCTGGTGAGGGCGATCAGCTCCGCTTTCTGGGCTGATGTTCCGGGTGTCAGAGCCATAGCCTCGATCACATGGTCCTCAGACACCACCGCATAGCCAGCTCTTCGAATTCCCTCTATCACCTGGCTGCTTCCATCGGTAAAAAGGGTGATGCCCCCTTGCCAGGGTTGATCCTTCAGGTCAGGTCTGCTCGAGTGCACAGTGGCCATTACCTCTTCACAGTCGTGGAGTGGTGGTTCAGGGGCCGGAAGGAGGGTGGCAGGATTGAGGTTGGTCGTGTCCAGGATCCGCACCTCCGGATTTTCGCACAGGAGGGCTTGGTATTTGACCAATCGGGAGTTGGTCATCCATCTGGGTCCGTGGCTCTCGAGTAGGCCGCGGATGGTGTGGGGTGTGGTCACAAAAAGTGTTTGGCCGAACGTGAGTTTATTGGCCTCGTGTATCAGGAGACAAGCAGCCGCGATGCTTCGTAGGCAGCCCGGCCATCCTCGTGCCACGTTGTCCATGCTCTTGGAGAGGTATGCTACAGGGCGTTGCCAGGTACCGACCAGTTGGGTGAGGACTCCAAGTGCCAATCCCTTCTTTTCGTCGATGAACAAGTAGAACGGCTTAGTCACATCTGGCAGTCCGAGCGCTGGTGGGCCCACAAGGGCCTCCTTGAGGTCCTGAAGGGCTTTCAGTTCGTGTTTCTCCCACTGGAGATTTTGGCCCTCGAGTTCAGGTCCTTTCAGTTTGGCGTACAAACTGTGGGTCAGGATGGCAAAATTGATGATCCAAATGCGGCAATATCCAGCGGCTCCGAGGAGTGCCCGGAGTTCCTTCTTATTTGCAGGAGTGGGTTGGTTGCGGATGGCTTGGGTTCGGGGGATACCGAGCCTTCGGGTTCCTTCTCGGAGGCGAAACCCCAGATACTCGACTTCGATTTCGCATATCTGTGCCTTCTTGCGACTGGCCCGGTACCCCTGGGCTTCCAGGGTCTTCAAGAGGTAAAAGGTGGCTTCTGCACAGCCCGCGTACGTTTCACGGGCCACCAACAGGTCATCCACGTATTGGACGACCGGCCCATACTCGTCCTGATACGTCTTCAGGTCCTGGGCGAGTTGGTCGCCGAAGAGGGTGGGGGAGTTCTTGAACCCCTGGGGAAGACGGGTCCATGTATATTGCTGCTTGGTTCCCGTCTGCAAGTCTTCCCACGTGAAGGCAAACAACTTTTGGCTGTCGACAGCAAGAGGGATGGAAAAGAAGGCGTCCTTCAAATCAATGACACTGTACCACTTGGTCTGAGATGGCACTTGGGCTAGGATGGAGTATGGATTTGGTACGAGGGCAACTATGTCGGCTACCTGGTTGTTGACTTTCCTCAGGTCCTGGACGGGTCTGTACTCGGATGTTCCTGGTTTCTTAACGGGCAACAATGGGGTATTCCATGCGGATCTGATTGGTTTAAGGACTCCCTGTTGAAGGAGTTTCTGTAGATGTGTGTGCATACTATGCCGGGCTGCATAGGGGATGTGGTATTGTCCTTGGTTAACAACTTGAGCATTCGGTTTGAGCTCAATCCAGATGGGGATAGCGTTTACGGCCATTCCGCCGGGGTTCAATTCCGCCCATACATCAGGCACTTCATCCATTATGGCCCGCCTCTGCTGGGCGAAAGGGGTGTTCTGGTCGTAACGGCAGTCGCCGGGTCCCACAGTTGGGGGAGCGTGTAGTCTCCATTCTTCTCTTACTGGACAGATAAGTGTTACTGGCCGATCTTCAAAGCGAGCTTCCACTTCACCCGTAGTCTTGAACTTCAGGGTGGCCTGGAGCTTACAGAGTAGGTCTCGACCAATCAAGGGGACCGGGCATCCAGGGATGTGTATGAACTGATGGGACACCATCGTCCCTCCGATCTGGACTTGGCGCTCTTTGAGGAGGGGGGCCGCAAGGGATTTCCCGGAGGCTCCCACAATTGGTATAGTTTCTTTCGTGGCTGGGGCTATGGCAGTGGTGATAACAGATCGCTGGGCCCCCGTGTCTAGTAAGGCCTTCATAGATTCTGTCCCCACCCGAATTTCCACCAGAGGGTCAGTGGGGACTTTGCCCTCCCGGTTTCTTCATGCTGTGCCGTCTCGGGTAGCGTCCACAGCCATCTGCCATTCCCTCCGGTCATCCCGTCCTCTCTCTCTTCGGCCCCTTCCACGGCCTCGCCTAGGGGCCCCCGTGCGGTCGCCGGTCTCCTCCTCTCTCTGCCGGTCCCATGATTCCTCTTCTCTCGGGTTGTCCCGTATCTCCTCTGGACAATCAGCCCACCAGTGTCCTTCTTGTCGGCAATTTGCACACTGGTTACGCCCTATGGGGGACCGCGTTCCTCTTGTTCTCCTGCCCCTCCCCTTTGGTCTAGACCTCATTCGTTCTTCCAGCACCGTGGCCAACACATCTGCCTTCTCCCGCATCCGTCTGGTCGATTCCTTCCGGGCCTCCACCTTCTCCTCCTGGTCGCGATATCCGAATACGCGATCAGCTATAGCTTTCAGTTGGCTGAGGCTCATCCCTTCGAACCCCTCTGTTCTCTGTAGCTTTCTTCGTATATCCGGTGCCGACTGGCTAACAAAACTCATAACCACGGTTGGG
Source organism: Microcaecilia unicolor (assembly GCF_901765095.1). Taxonomy (NCBI): domain Eukaryota; kingdom Metazoa; phylum Chordata; class Amphibia; order Gymnophiona; family Siphonopidae; genus Microcaecilia; species Microcaecilia unicolor. Next base: position 632,757,315 of record NC_044031.1, on the reverse strand, counting down.
AGGTTCTTAGGGTCCTCGGGATTTATCGGGCTGTGCCTCCTGAAGGCTTCCATAAGTCGTTCAAGGAAGTCCCCTGGGCTCTCGTCCTTTTGTTGAACCACACTGTGGATTTTTCCCATGTTGGTAACCTTCTGCTTCCCCTTCTTTAAGGCGGCCAGGTACGCCTGCTGGTATCGGCGGATAAAGGTTTGGCCTTCGGCGGTTCGGTAGTCCCACGTAGGGGCAGCGATGGGCGCCTCCGTTTCTAGTAGGTTCTGTAAATTGGCATGAGCCGGATTCGCATCCCGGATGGCTTGCTCCATATTTTGTTGTAAAAGGCGGCGTTCTTCAGAGGTCAGGATGTGGGCGCTCAACTGCCTAAGGTCTGCCCAAGTTGGATTATAACTGTATATAATACCTTCCACCAGCTCTATCAGCTGCTCGGGTTTCTGGTCGTAGGACGGCCCATGGAATTTCCAGTTATACAAATCGGCACTTGAGAAGGGAACGTGGCTATAGACGGTTGATTCGATGGGCTGGCCCCCCCCTTCCGCCGGGTTAGGGGTATAGGTGGTGGACTGTCGAACTGGGAATAAGTGGGAGGTTCCCTCTTTTCGGCTGGACGGAAGGGCCTGTTGCGGACTCGATTGGGGGAACCGAGTAATGTTCTTCACCACCCGCTTACTCTTCCGTGTGATTGCGGGGCCAGGTGACTCAGGTGAGGCTGGGCGGGACGTCTCCCCGGCATCCGACTCTGACCCGGAAGTCCCGGCATCAGCGGGGCCTTCTGCTAGGCCCGTAAGGTCAGGGTACATAGGAGCATAGGGCGGTGGCGCGATGTCGTCTTCGTATGCTTCCGCCGTAGCAAGTATCGGGGCTTTTGGAGGCTTCTTCTCGGCCAAACCCTGAACTTTCCCTGTGGTTTTCTTTGGGGGTTTTTTTCTAGAAAGTGTGTTGGTAGTACTGGGCGTAGTTCCTGCCTTGACTCTGGTAGCAGGGGGCGTGGCCTCAGTGGCTTCAGTGCTAGGGGCGGTAGGCCGTATGGGGGCGGTCCCTGCGGCCTTCGGGACGGCAGCGGTTGCCGAGCTTTGGAGAGCGAAGGCATGGGTCGGCAGGGTTCTAAGTTTGGTTTTCCGGCCTTTTCTCTGCTTTACCAACATAAGGGCGGCCTTTTCTACCTTCCGTTGAGCCCAGGCCGGCGGATCCCGGACTACATCCAACCACGCTTCTATGTATGGAATGTCCTCTGGACAGCCTGGGTTCCCCTCAATTATAACAATATTCATGACCGCCGCCACTTTCTCATACTCGAATGACCCTTCCGGGGGCCATCCAGCAATTCCTAGCCCTGGCCACATAAATTGACATCTCTGTATCATCCCGGCCCTGCTACATCTATCGAGGTCGAACACTTCGCTAAAGTGTTCCGTCATTAAATCTAACGGTGAAGACCCACCCCCGCCCATCCTAACCTGAGTGCCAAAGGACAGGTGACGGACAAAGGGGGAAAGGGGAGGTGGAGGAGTAAGGGGTCTCGTTCCACCAGACACAGAAGGGTCAACACTCGGCCTGACCAGGACGCGGTCGCCCGGCCTGGAACTGCAAGCCCACTCACACACTTTCATACGCCACAAGAAACCCCCCCGTTCGTTCGCCGCTCGGTTTCGTCGCCGGAGCCTAGTGAGTTTCGGGACCTAGTCGGATACCAATAGTCCGTATTAGTCACTGGCTAAAAGAGGGTGATCACGCCTCTTCTTCGGTCCTTACTGGGCCGGTCACTACGTAGAGTATACTCGCCTGTCCGCCGGGGTCGCAGGCTGCGCCGTCGTACGCTTCTTTCTGAAATAGAAAAAGGTGCCTTGTCGGAACCACACAGCCCTCTCTGCAGTCGGGCGGAGTGGATCGGCCCTCCTCCGGGAGATGGACGCTGAAATCAGCGGTGGCCACTCACCACCTCCTCGGGTGGGAATCGATGACCCGATCCGACTGCAGTGGGGGAGGGGAAGAATATAATCCGATTCCCCTTTCTACTTCTGTCCCATCTGGGTCGCCAATGAAACAGGTGGGAAATCAGGAGACGAAAGGCAAAATTTGGTTCCAAACAAGGCAACTTTATTGCTAGCAAGTGAACAGCACCGAGTAGCCTCGGGACACTGTGTATCATAAATCATCTGACACTTACATTTATACTTCCCTACTGGGCCTGCGCATTTGGCCCCTTACACATCACAACTGGCATGCGCAGTAAACTTCTGTAGTTCTTACAGTACAAAATTGTAGTCCCAGTACATACTCACGTCATAACACTGAAATGATACTGGCAAGAAAAATGAAACTTAGCAGCTTATTCTTCACACACACACAATGCTCCTTTCTAGCACAGGAGATAAGGTTCGGCTCAGGAATGCAGGGGGTGTCAGCACCCTCCAAGGTCGCGTTGCTACATGCAAGCTGGTCTTGTATAGGCCTTGCAAACTACTGTTACAAGCTATATGTCTAATAGTCCTGCATTCTGTCCTTACATTAGTAAACAACAACCTTCTTGGTTAGTAAACAGTAAAACTGGATAAGGCACAAATGTCCAGTGCAGTAATAAGGTGTGGCTAAACAGCCAAAAGCAGAGGTAGAGTGCATAAGTCCATCAGTAGGCACAAAACATGAGGTTGTCCTGTTGTTCAGCAGTATTAGGGTAGTATTCGGCGTTCCACTCCTTCATTTTGAAGACGAACTGGGGCTGCTTTAATGATTTTTGGCCAGGTCTAGACTGAGTGTAGTATCTTCCACTAAATGGTCCAAAGCAGAGTTCTTTCCCATGCCCACAAGTCATTGTTTGAAATAACACTATGAAAAATGAAGCTGAACTTTCTCCAGAATAATGTTCCTTAACAATAAATGTTTTCTCTTTTTCTTTCTCTCTCTCTCTCTCTCCTTTATCTATTATTTTTTTTGTTTTTTAATAGCTTCTGCTTTTCAGAAATGGCTCCTGTTTGTGCTGTGGTTGGGGGTGTGCTAGCACAGGAAATTGTAAAGGTAAAAGTCCTCCTCCATCCTTCATCTGTTCTTTTTTAATGTACCATAAAGTCACTGCTGCTTACAAGGCATACTCTAGACACCTTCACCCTCCCTATGATGCGGAGGGAAAGATGAAAACCCCCTCAAAACCTTCATGTTGCCAACAGCACCCACATAACTTGAATGCCTCCTTGGGGCTGAAATAGGCAGCAGCAGACCCCAGTTGCTCTCATCACCCATGACACTGCCTGGCCCTTGGCTCCTCCTATGCCATGCTTACACAAAGGAGTGCTAAATGTCAGCAGGGCAGGAGTGATGGGATTGCTTCTGTCTCTTTCAGCCCAATGGGAGGCATCTAGGATAGGGGAGATCTGAGGGCAGGGCATTGGTTATGTGGGAGCAAAGCGTTTGCATATTTCTGCACAAATGTTTTGCCTTGCTAAGTGAGATTTCCAGAGATCATCTTTTGCCAGAATAGTGTGGGGCAGTATCTTTGCCTAATGTTATTTTTCTGCTTTTTAGCAATTTTGACTATTCAAACAAGCTCTTTGTCTAGGACACTTACTTACCTTTGTTTATGGGTGTTGTGATCATTGAGAATTTCTGAAGAAATTGCAAAGGCCATGGTTGTATCAGGAAACATCACTACAGACTGGAAGGATCCCATGCTAAAAAACATGGCTCAGTTCTTTGAGAAGAAGGTTGATTTATTTTACCCCATCTTGCAGATGGGTCTGTTTCATATGTCTGGTTTTGATCAACAAATGATTCCTGGAGCAATACATTATTTCCCATTGTACTGCATTTGCCACTTATTTTTCCTCATTTGCTGATCTAATTTTTTGAAGGTTTTTTTCTCCTGCAAATTCTGTTGCTTCTTTATACTGGTCGACTCTTACTCATTCCTTCTACTCGCCGCAATGTTTGTTCAAGTTTAATGATGAAGACAAATTCTGGGTGTTTACATTCCTATTTCAACACCTTTTGCATATTTGGTTCTGATGATGCTTTTAAGTAAGCCTGAAGGGCTATGACGATAGCTCTATAGGTATAATCTATTTCTTTTTACTTGTTTTATAGACATTTTTATTAAGCACCAAATAAATCAACAAACAAGGCCATAGTGAAGTAGTCCAATGTAATAAAGACACACAAGTGCTGAGAGAACCAAAAAGTCAAATGAGATGAGGTTGGGAATACAAATAAATTTGGTTGAATAATGAGAAAAAGCATACAGTAACTTCTAATTATTTACAGTAACAAATAACACCCCCTTCCTCTCCTATATAATCCTCCATTCCCCTACGAGCACTAACAGCCAGTGATGAGAGAGACATCAAGAGAAAAATCTCCCCTTCCCCCTCAATATAAGCAGTTAAGATGGGCAATTCAATAGGAATGGTTACCAAGTCTTTTCCCACTTGGGAAGAGTATGGTGCTTAAGGGCTAGCAAATGTTTCATATCACAAAAGTACCCCAGCTTAGTAATCTATTTTACCAATGAAGGAACAGAACTTTGCTTCCCATTTTCAGCCAAAGCTATCCTTGCTGTATTGGGTGCAGGTGTGCCTTGGACAGATCTCCAATACGCCTGTGCTTTTACACAAGTCCACCAAATAGTACCAATAGCATCACAGCCCCTCAAACAATATGGAGAAGCCCCTGGAAACATATGGCAAAGTCGGGCAGGAGTAAGGTACCACCTATAAAATAAAAACATTTTATAGCATTTTCCTTTACTGAAACAGCCAAAGAAACTTTTGTTAAAACTTTTTCCAGTTGTCTTCTTGAATAGCGCTTCCTCTCCCAGTTTACTCTATGCAAGTTATAAAGTCTGGCATTTTTACACTGATATTTCTAAAGATATGTAATAAGACCTTCAGTATCTCTAGAGTCTTGCCTTTTGGGAGTCCTCCAAAAAGGACTGGCTCCTGCAAAACCTTCTAATAGAGGGTGTGGACAAGAAGTGTAACTATGGTGTGTGGAAAGCTGATAATCTTTCAGAAGGCTAGGGAAAGGGATCAAAGTATCCTCTTCAAAAAGTTGTCCCTAGGGATAGGCAGGCCACTCCCACCTTTGGAAGAAACAAAGGATTGCCCGTAATCGGGGAATGGTGCAATAAGGGGGACACAAATTTGGAAAAGAGAGAATCCCAATAAGAAAAAGTAGTGTCAACTATGGGGCAAGCACCCAAGCCTAAATTCCTTTGTTTACAAGGGAGCCACAGAAGATGGCTTCATGGTTTTTTTTCAACTGAACCATAATTTGAGGATGATCCTGGAACCACTTAACCGCAGCAAGGGCCTGAGTAGCCCGGTAGTGCCAAAGTAAGCTAGGGACTACAAGGCTCCTCAGCGTCTTATCTTTGTAAAGAAATGATCGAGGAAGGCGGGGCCTTTTGTACCAAATAAATCTAATCGATTTCTGAAGATCGGATAAAAAATATTCTTGATAGCTTAAGGGTAGCACCTGAAATAAGTATATCAGGTGTGGCAGAACATTAATTTTCAATGTAGCTAAACCACCAAACCATGAGAGATCTTATGTTCTAATAGCCATACTGGTTCAGATCAGTGGTCCATCTAGCCCAGTATACTGCTTCCAACAGTGGCCAATCCAGGTTGCAAGTCCCTGGCAGAAACCCAATTAGTAACAACATTCCATGCTACCAGTCCCAGGGCAAGCAGTGGCATCCCATGTCTGTCTCAACAGCAGACTATGGACTTTCCTCCGGGAATTTGTCCATACCTTTTTTAAAACCCAGAAATGCTAACCGCCATTACCACATCCTCCGGCAACGAGTTCCAGAGCTTAACTATTCTTTGAGTGAAAAAAGATTTCCTTCAATTTGTTTTAAAATGTATTTCCATGTAATTTCATTGAGCATGCCCTGGTCTTTGAATTTTTTGAATGACAGAGAAACCAATTCACCTCCACCTGTTCCACACCACTCAGGATTTTGTAGACCTCAGTTACATCTCCCCTGAGCCGTCTCTTTTCCAAGCTGAAGAGCCCTAACCTCTTTAGCCTTTCCTCATACGGGAGCAGTTCCTTCCCCTCTATCATTTTGGTTGCTCTTCTTTGAACCTTTTCTAATTCCACTATATCTTTTTTGAGATAAGGTGACCAGAATTGAATACGATAATCAATTATTTTGCATCCCTCTCCTAATAATTCTTAGCATCCTGTTTGCTTTTTTGGCCGCTGCCCACACTCGGCAGAAGATTTCAGCGTATTGTCTACAATGACACCTAGGTCTTTTTCTTGATTGCTGACTCCTAAAGTGGATCCTAGCATTAGATAACTATGATTCAGATTATTCTTCCCAATGTTCATCACTTTGCATTTGTCTACATTAAATTTCATCTGCCATTTGGATGCCCAGTCTTCCAGTTTCCTAAGGTTTTCCTCCAATTCTTCACAATCTGCATGCGTTTTGGCAGCTTTGAATAGTTTTGTGTCGTCTGCAGATTTGTTGTCATTTGCAGATTTAATCACCTCACTTGTTCCGATTTCCATGTCATTTATAAATGTGTTAAATAGCACCAGTCCCAGTACAGATGCCTGAGGCAATACTTTTCACCCTCCTCCACTGAGAAAATGGCCATTTAATCCTACCTTCTGTTTTCTGTTCAATAACCAATTCCTAATCCACAACAGAACATTGCCCCTATGCCATGACTCTTTAATTTTCTTAGGAGTCTTTCATGAGGAACTTTGTCAAAAGCTTTCTGAAAATCTAAATATGCTACATCAACTGGCTCACCTTTGTCCATGTTTATTCACGCCTTCAAAGAAATGAAGCAGATTGAGGCAAGACCTCCAATAGCAGGATCCATGTTGACTCTGTCCCATTAAACCATGTTTTTCTATGTGTTCTATAATTTTATTCTTCATAATAATTTCCACTATTTTGCCTGGCACTGAAGTCAGGCTTACTGGTCTGTAATTACTCGGATCACCACTGGAACCCTTTTAAAAAAAATTGGCGTCACATTGGCCACCCTCCAGTCCTCATACAAATAGTATATTCAAAATTCCACCCCCACCGCCATCCCCCCATCTCTCCTCCCCATCCCCAGTCACACAACATATTCCAGTTCCAGGCCAATAAAGACCAAGGAACAACAGAATGCAGTGGAGGTCCTGACTCCCCATGCTGAAAACACCCCCCCTCCCTCATGCATACATTGCTGATGAAAACGAATAAAATATCCCTCTCCACTCAGATCACTAAATCTCAATCTCTTCTTTAAAGAGTAATAAAAAAACCTCAACAGCAACAGAGCAAACAGAAGTCAAACTGTCAGAGTCCTGGTACTCAGTTCAAGCCACCACATCCTGCTGGCTACTATGGAACTGCCGTTTATGTCCTCCGGGGACCTGCTGCCAACGTTGTAGTTTCACTTTAGTTGCAGGTACCACAGTACTTGGGGGCTGCAGTGTAGATGTCAAACCGGCCACATGCAATATGTTCCAGGTATCAACAAGAGTATGGGTATGATGTATTTTATCTGCAATCGCTAAATACAGTGAAAATGGGAATGCCCAATGGTAATTCATTTTAATCAGCAACTCCCGTGCCAGTTTCACTGTGCTGTTGCATCAGCATGTAACTGGATAAATCTTGGTACACTGCAATCTGGGCTGCTTATATTGTGTGCCTTAGTCAAGATGAGCTCTTTATCTGCAAACTTCACAGAATGAGCAGTGATATCCCTGGGCCTATTCTCTTGAGGCCTCCCAAGTGAATGATGTGCTCTTGCCAAACCTCTGGGACCACTCAGAAGCATAGATTCTTTCTGCAGCCTCTATTTTCAAGATCAAGTTTTATACAAGAGTTCTTCATAATGGATATCCAGTTGAGATGGTCGCATCTGAGAGGTGGCAAGATCATCTGCGTGTTCCTCCATCTTTGTCTCCAAATCTTCCACGCGGCCACCCAGCTCCCCGAGATTTGCACTAACATTGTCAATATGCTCAAATATCTATTCTCTGGAGCTCATCCCGGATATCCTGAAGACCTGTTTGAGATTGCAGGGAAGCCCCCTTTTACTTGCCAGCAAGAGAGAGAGTCTGAATCAGACACTGAGTCCTATGCAGAGGAGATGTGGCAATGCACGTTCTTAGTCACATGGTGGCTTGACTGCTGTTCTGCCTCCTTATGTGTAGAATTTAAAGATTTATTCATAGGGTGGGATACCGGTGTCGGAAATGGTATTTCAAGCGGATGAGTCGGAGAAACTTACCGACTTCACAGTAAACCTGGAGGACATAATGGGGCAGTTCAGCAAACTGAAGAGTATCAAATCTCCTGGACCGGATGGTATTCATCCTAGAGTACTGATAGAACTGAAAAATGAGCTTGCGGAGCTACTGTTAGTGATATGCAATTTATCCTTAAAATCCAGCGTGGTACCGGAAGATTGGAGGGTGGCCAATGTAACGCCGATTTTTAAAAAAAGGTTCCTGGGAGATCCGGGAAATTATAGACCGGTGAGTCTGATGTCGGTGCCGGGGAAAATGGTAGAGGCTATTAAAAACAAAATTACAGAGCACATCCAAGGACATGGATTACTGAGACCAAGGCCCAGATGCACTAAACCTTAACGACCCTCTAACAACCCTTTTAACGAAGAAATTCCTAACTGTTGCATGCATTAAAGGCCTTTTTCCGACGAAGCAAGCAGCTAACGAAAACGGAATACAAACGAGTAACTACCATTGTAATGTGGACAATTTGGGATGCACTAACAATACCGACAATTACACTGAGTCATTTACCGCAACAAATTTAATGTATGGTCAGAGCAGTCGTAAAGGCCAGAGCTGTCATCTCCCCGCTTCCCCCGCTCCATAAAAACGCAAGCTGGCATGTTTAAAAACAAAAGTGAGATAAAAAACAAACACACTTTCCCCTGCATAAAATCTAAACAAAAATCAAAAAGGATCGGGAGGGGGCAAGGCACTCAGGAGCGTCCTGTATGGACGGCCTTGCCCCCCCCCCCCCCCCCCCGAGGTCGCCGCTGTTCCCCGCTTCTCCCTGTATGAAAATAAAAATCAAACTTTTGCAGTGACGGGCCCCCCTCCCTTCCTGTCTCTCTCTTCTCCTCCCACCACTGCTTCGCCACCGCTCCCCCCCTCCACTGGACTCCCCCTCCGCCTTAATGGCCGGCGCAGCACCTCTCACCTGTGTGTGAAGGCGCTGCACGGGATGGAACAGCTGATCGGCGATCGCTTCTGCCTTCACCGACGTCTCTTTCCTTCTTCCTGTGCCCACCCTCCTCTGGAAGAGAGTGAGGGAATTGCAAGCTGTTTACTGGCTTGTATCTTATTCCGTTATGTTAATGCACTCTTCAATATCTGTTTTAGTCTCCTGTAATATTCTTTACTTTTCTCTCAGTGATTATGCTCGATTGTTATGCCTTCCTCTAATACATCATTCTGTTCAAGTTCCTTTATCTCACAATCATCAGTCAGTGATGTCTTCAGTTTTGTTCAATTTTCCTCAAAGGAAAGTTGCCTTAGCACGTTGTTCAGACCAAAGTCAGTGTAATCTAAAGTTTTTAAATACACTGAATTATTTTGCTAATCGTTGATCACTGGAACTATAGAGCTTCAGGTCCATCAACACACGGTAAGCAACTGCTCAAATTCATTGACCAAACTCATGCTGTACATTCCAATCAAATTGGCTTTTGGCCACATCTCACCACCTGCATTATCTGTCACCTAAGTCAAGCTAAATCTGTTAACCTCTTTTCTATTGACCGCTGTTTTCAACATGATTGACCATTCCCTTCTACTACACCATCTTCAGAGGGATGACACCTACATCCTTTTCCTGGGCGGCGACGCCTAATGTGAAACCTTTCATCACGTAACTATAGTTTGGGTTCCTTTTTCCCATTACATTAAGTCATTTGCCATTTGGATGCCCAGTCTCCAAGTCTTTTAAGGTCCTCTTGCAATTTTTCTCAATCCTCTTGTGATTTAACAACTTTGAATAACTTTGTGTCATCAGTAAATTTAATTATCTCACTAGTTATTCCCATCTGTAGATCATTTATAAATGTTAAAAAGCAGCGGTCCCAGCACAAACCCCTGGGGAACCCCACTATCTACCCTTTCCCAATGAGAATATGGACCATTTAATCCTACTCTGTTTTCTCTCTTTTAACCAGTTTTTAATCCACAATACCTCCCCATCCCATGATTTTCTAATTTCCTCAAAAATCTTTCATGAGGTACTTTGTCAAATGCCTTTTTAAAATCCAAATACACAATATTGACCGGCTCACCTTTATCCACATGCTTATTCACTTTAAAGAAATGTAGTAAATTGGTGAGGCAAGATTCCCCCTGACTAACTCTGTTAGCTTTGTCTCATTAATCCATGCTTATGTATATGCTCTGTAATTTTGTTCTTTATAATAGTTTCTAACATTTTCCCGACTCCGTCAGGCTCACTTGGGTTACCTCTGGAACCCTTTTTAAAAATTACACTGGTCATCCTCTAGTCTTCCAGTACCATGCTTGATTTTGAAGATGAATTGCATCTTGCTAAGAATAGCTCTGCAAGTTCATTTTTCTATTCTATCAGTACTCTAGTATGTGTACCATCTGGTCCAGGCAATTTGCTACTCTTCAATTTGTGAAATTGCTCCATTACATCTTCCATGTTTACAGAGATTTGTTTCAGTTTCTCTGACTCATCAGCATTGAATACCATTTCTGGCACCAGTATCTGTCCCACATCTTCCTCGGTGAAGACTGAAGCAAAGAATTCATTAAATCTCTCCACTATGGCCTTGTCTTCCCTGATTGCCCCTTTTATCCTTCGGTCATCTAGTGGTCCAACTGATTCTTTTGCTGGTTTCATGCTTCTAATATACCTAAAAAAATTATGTTTCTGTGTTTTTGGGCACCCTGACATAGTAGCCCTGACAAAACAGCCTTGTAACAAAACAGCCCTTGTCTAAACAGCCCCTAACAAAATAGCCCTAGACAAAATTGCCCCCTAAAAAAAAAATAACACACCACAAAAAAAGATGATAAACTACAAGTGAAATCTTCACTGATAAAGGCTCCTACCAGCATTGCATTGTATAAAGCGCATATAAATAAACAAAATTCTATATTTACCAACTGGTATTCATGATCTGTTCTGCTGTTTAAGGAAACTATTCTTCCATCAACATGCTAATTAAAGAAAAACAAAACAATATTGTCATCATTTTCGTAGTCTTGCCAACCTTAACCAGTTTAGCAAGGTAAGATTATTAGGAAAAAAAATGCAGTGTTCCACAAGGTAAGTTCTCCCCCTGTCTGGTACTGTTCGGGTTACTTTGTCAGAGGCCATATTCTGGGCAGTCTGATCAGGCTGTTTTGTCGGGGGGGGGGGGGGGGGGGTAATTTGTCAGGGGCTATATTGTGGGCAGGCTGTTTTGACAGTGGCTGTTGGGAGCTTTTTTTGTCAGGGCTATTTTGACTGGGTACCAAATGCAGTCTTCTGAGAGGCGTACCGCTCTTGGCTGTTTCACTTCTTACCTCTCAGATCGTTCCTACACTGTTCATCTCCCTGATTCTGCCTCCATGCCGTTCTCTCTGGTTGCTGGTGTACCTCAAGGGTCAATTCTCTCTCCTGCTCTTTTTGATATCTTCTTGTCACCATTACTGACACTTCTTCAGTCCTTAGACTGTGTTTGTTTATACTGATGATATACAGGTTCTCAGTATTGTTGACCCTATTGATCATCCCTTGCAGATGAGTTCTCTTACTCAAAAACTTACTAAAGTTATATCTTGGCTCCAGATTCCCAAATCCCGATAAATCATGGGCAGTTCTGTTCACTACCTGTGCTAACAAAGTACTAGCTGCACCTGTTGTCTTAGGCTCCGTGCCTGTTCCACTAGTCAGTAACATCAGAATCCTGGGTGTCCTTATTTATAACTGTTTCATTTGCCTCCCTCCTCTCCTTGATATCCTCAGTGATACAGCGCTCATTTTACAAGCCTAGACTGATTCGTTCTATTCGCCCTTTTCTTTATTCTTCTGCATTGAACATTTTAGTTCACTCTTTAGTCATTTCCCAGCTTGACTACTGTAGTGCTCTGTACATGAGAATCAAAATGAAAGAGCTTAGACTTCTACAACTTATTCTAAACATAGTCATCAAGTTGTTTACTTGACATAAGAAATACGTTCATATTGCTCCTCTTCTGAAAGATGTCCACTGGCTGCCACTTTCTCATCGGCTCACTTATAAACTCCTAGTCTAGGTATACAAAGTCTGCTTTGCTGGTGAGTCCTCTCCTGCCTTCTGACTCCTTTTTGTTCCTCTAGGACCCTGCGTTCCTTGCATTACAATCGATTCGTTGCCCCCTCTTTTTGCGAGATCCATTATCCTTCCTCTTTGTAGATGCCTATGGCTGATCGCTGAGATGTCGTTAGTGCACCGCATACTGCGCTACCTATTGTGTTTTCCCTTCCCTACTTTTCTTGCTGATATTATAGATCCTCCTTTTCCATATTGTTGCGAGCCTGGTATATTCTTTTCCTACTTCCTATTCTCTCTTTCTAGATTGTAAGCCACTCAGATGCCTGTTTGATAGGCAGAATAGAATGCCCCTATATTAAACTTGAAACTTGTTGTAACGTGTGGATCATTACTATCTTTTTTTGTTTTGGTTTTTTTTTTGAGGAGCACATTGTCTAAAACAAGCTTGGAGACAAATTATCTGGAGACAGGGCCATATAACTGTCTCTCGTCATTTTCAGCCCTTAGTTCAGGGAAAGAAGGTCTCTATTCTATTGGGTACTGCTGTAGCTTATACAAACAGAGGCACTAGGATACCTCATCTGATGTAGGAGGCAGCTGTTCTCTTGGCTTGGGAAGATTGTATTGGGCATAGATTATGTCCAGGTAGAGTTCTTGAGCGGAAGTGCCCTAGACTGGGAAGAATGGAAGGTTTTTAGATGAAGCATTTGCCAGGATAATGTGTAAATACGGCAAGTCCCAGGTGGATTTCACTGCCACCTTACTAAATTCCAAGATGTAGACCTCCAGCAGAAGAAAGGAATTAGGAGCCAAGGGTATAGATATGTTAGTCAAGCCTTGGCCAGTTGACATCCTTCTTTGTATCTTTCCTCTATGGTGCCAGTGGGGGCAGAGTGTTAGCTGTGGATAAGTTGTGCCTGGTTCTTCTAATTTGCCCCAGGCTGACTTGAAAAGCCTTGGTAAGTGGGAGATTCTCTCTCTGTCTCTCAGAGCAGAGGCCTTCTTCACTAGGTTCTAGTTCTCCTAGAGTAACTGGTTTTTGTTCTGTTGCAGTCCTGCTATTGAAAGGGTTAGACTGAACAAGAGAGGATACTCTGCATTGATGATGGTATCCCATTTGAATGCCCAGAAACCATCTGTCTCATTTGTGCAAATTCTAACATACATTACCTTTGAAAGCTTGATGTCTGCAGGAGTCTGTCCTCTGAAGACTCCTATGCCCTCTATCCTGCCCTTTCTTCAGGGATTTTGGACAGGGGATTAATCTATACTTGAATACAGCTAATTGTACTGATTTTTTTTACAGGGGAGAAGTTCAAGGAAATGCTCTGGCATCTCACAGAGATGATACTGTTACTCAGAGGGGTCAAATATGCTGTCCCTCATTTTCTACCAATAATCCTGCCATGGGATCTCAAGCTAGTTATTGGAGTTTTTCTCTCTTCCTCTTTTCAAGTACTCCAGTCAACCTCTGCTGAGGATTTGCTACTCAAAACCGTGTTCTTGACAGCTGTCTGCTCAACTTGGCAAATTTCTGAGGAGAAAGTAACCATCTGACCTACAGTAGTTTCTCATCTGAACCAGACCATTTCTTTTTAGCCTTTTGGAGGAAATAATATGTGGTGGAACAACGAAGCCCTTGACTCTCATGTGCATAGCATACTTAAGGTCACTAATCCCTTTCAAAAACGTAATGGATTTTGTGCTGTTTACTAGCAAAGAAAGGGGGAAGCAGCATCCACAGTCAGAATTTCTAGATGGAAAGAAGTATTGCTTCAGCGTAGATTGAGGGCGTGTGTGCTCATTCATTTAGGGTTGAGGCCTTCTCTGGGGTGGGGTGTATTCATTTTCCGCAGGGGGCAGTGGTGTGATCTTCTCTGCATTCTCCAAGCACCATAGATTGGATGCTCATGCCAGGGAAGACTGCCTTTGGTATATGTGTTCTAGAGTCACCTTGACTTCCTGCCACTCAGTCTGCTTCTGCTAGGTTGCTCTGGTAATGGCAGTGAGGAAGGAGAATTTTTAAACTTTAACTGTTATTTCCTTTCCTTGATTTACCACATTAGCCTAGAACCCACCCAGGAAGGTCATGATTCTGTGCTCAGTCCTTCCAGTGAAAGGAAGAACGCTTTGCTGTTTGTTTTTATTTGTACTTCTCTCAAGGTGTATTCAGTATTCGTGTCTCTGAAAGACCTAATTGGTGATAGTCTGGGTTTGGACTTTGATATGAGTATACTGACGGAATTTCTAGCAGCTTCAGCTTTACAGGAGAATAATCAGCTTGAATTTTGTTCTGTTCCCCTCTGCTGGCAGAGGAACATAACATGCTACTACTACTACTACTATTTAGCATTTCTATAGTGCTACAAGGCATACGCAGCGCTGTACAAACATAGAAGAAAGACAGTCCCTGCTCAAAGAGCTTACAATCTAATAGACAAAAAATAAATAAAGTAATCAAATCAATTAATGTGAACGGGAAGGAAGAGAGGAGGGTAGGTGGAGGCGAGTGGTTACAAGTGGTTACGAGTCAAAAGCAATGTTAAAGAGGTGGGTTTTCAGTCTAGATTTAAAGGTGGCCAAGGATGGGGCAAGACGTAGGGGCTCAGGAAGTTTATTCCAGGCGTAGGGTGCAGCGAGACAGAAGGCGCGAAGTCTGGAGTTGGCAGTAGTGGAGAAGGGAACAGATAAGAAGGATTTATCCATGGAGCGGAGTGCACGGGAAGGGGTGTAGGGAAGGACGAGTGTGGAGAGATACTGGGGAGCAGCAGAGTGAATACATTTATAGGTTAGTAGAAGAAGTTTGAACAGGATGCGAAAACGGATAGGGAGCCAGTGAAGGGTCTTGAGGAGAGGGGTAGTATGAGTAAAGCGACCCTGGCGGAAAATGAGACGGGCAGCAGAGTTTTGAACATGCTCATCTGGACTGATGTGGTAAGATCCAAGGGAAGGAAACTAACACTTTTGGTTGTTGTAATGCTTGCAGGGTAGATGTTGCTCTCTTGCCCGCCATCTTAGAATTGTCTAGTGAAAAAAGAGTGGGACAGTCTGATCATTTAGTTCAGTTTTAATTAAAAAAAAAGTTGACCTGGAAATGTCTTCCTTGTCCCCCACATCCTCCCCATACTCCATATTACCCTTCTTTTGGCTCACTTGAATTTTTCCTCTGCAGGCCTTATCACAGAGAGACCCACCTCACAACCTCTTCTTCTTTGATGGAATTAAAGGCAACGGGATTGTGGACTGCATGGGTCCCAAATGAGGGCAGTATTCCCGGTTCTGGTCAGAAGCCTGAAGACGGGAACCACAGGCCGTGTAATTTTGCCTCTCAGTGTACGAAGGAGTGGCTGCTCTGCTCATCAACAAGCAGCTTAAAATTGCTACTAGTTTAATTTCAACTGTTTTTCTGTCTTCCAAATGTCACTGTAGAGTAGCAATGAAATGGAACACTGACACTGAGTAGTAGAAATAGTGTAATGATTTTAAATGGAGCAGATGGGAGCTGAGTTGGAATTGCTGCAGGGCATTGCTCAGAAGCCTCTTGTATGAGAATAAGGTTTAGGTTTATTCACTATTAGTTGATGGCATGTTTAGCAGTGGTAAGATCCTGTGAAACCTGCTGGATCTCCTGCCTCTCATCTGTGCTTAAAAGGAAAATAGAATGTAGTGGTAATCTTGCCCGTGTCAACAGCTTTATGGCCTGTGGTTCCGGGTACCTGTCTGACAGGAAGCAGCTATCTAGTTGTGGGGATTATTATTTAACTGCAAACGGGGCATTACAAATGGGTGGCTGTAATAAAACATTTTAGTGTAAGTTATGTATCACCAGCTCTATTGTGTTAAATGGGGTTGCAATTTATAATGTATAAGTGTGCTGACACAGTGGTGAGTTTTATTACATTGGCCATTAATGCAGCTCTTTACAGTTTACGCTGAAGTTATAAACCTGCCTACTCCATGATCTCTCCTCTTTCCTCTGTCAGTCTTATTCTTGCTTCCCTCTTTTTTTGCCCAGACATTTTTGTATTTTTCAATTTTTTAAACAAGTGTAAAAAAAGCTAAGTTTTTGGATTAAAAATGTTAAAAGTGGTGTATGTTGTATGTGTATCTGAGCAGTGTTGACCTCTGGAGTATTAATGGGGTGGCTGGTTCATGATTCACTGCTGTAGACATTTCACCGGGGAAGGAGTAAAAAGCAAGGATGATGCCTACAGCTTGATTTTTTTTTTTTAGTAGTAAGCAGAATTTGACTGCTATAATTACACAAAAAGCATAAGGGAATACCTGCGTTAGCCACAGAAATGTTTTTTTTTAATGAAATTGTTCCTGCACACCTGCTATGCAGGTAGATATTTGCTTATTTGAAGAGTTGTTCCCAGGGCTGGGGTATGGTTTATTGTAAGCATTTATATTTTATCCCTTCACTACAGTAACTTTCAGAGTGGATTTCAGTCAATGAAGTACACAGCAAGGAAAACACTAATTAAATATATATTGGTATTTTCTTTTTTAATTGAAGTCTCAAAATTATATGCATGTTGTAAGCTAGAGAGAGCAAGACCTTCCCAGCCAGGTTTGTTTTCAGGGGTATCCACAATAATAGGCATGAAAGATTGTGAATATACTGAAAACCTGAGTGGCTTGAAATACAGCTTGTTCTACTCCTTCCAGCCCCCCCCCCCCCCCCAACCTCCAAAAATAAAATGATCTATATAATTGAAAAGCACCCTTCCAAAACTGACTCGGTCCATATTTTTCCCCTTTCAGTTTTGAGCTATACAGTTAACTCATGGACTGAGTGAGGTTTGGCACATCTGGGGACAAATGGCCTGGCCAACAATAGTAAGCTCAGAGCACAGTTCCAGAAGCTTGGGGAGAGACTAAGTCTTTGGTTCAAACTGCAGCTTTCTCTGAAGTAATTCCTACATGTGAGAAGGGAGAGGGAAAACTACATAAAACAGAGGAAGGTTTTAGTTACATAGGAGGATGGGGTAGTATGTGGCAAAATAACAGGCTGTACTTTGATAGGCTACATCTTTCTGTGACAGGAAAAGATCCTTGGGGACAAATTCAGACAGGTGTTTCTAGACATTTAAACTAGAGGGCGGGAGTGACAAAAGGAGACAAGGAAACTCAAAGTCGTCCCCAGAAAAAAAACATGATGGCAGAGGCAAAGGTCATGTAAATATAGAAACCCTCCAAACTCACATAGCACATGGAAAGCAATGAGCACAAATGCTCATAGTCTAAGTAAAAGCTTCAAGATTTGCAAGCGCTGATGTTTGAGGAAGACTTGGATATTGTTGCTATTACAGAGACATGGTTCAATGATTCCCATGAATGGGATGCAACCATACCATGCTATAATCTTTTTAGGGAGGGCTGAAGAGGTGGGGGAATGTTGCTGTATGTGAAAACAATATGAGAGCTGCTGAAATGTGGGGAGCCTAGGGAAAGGAAGCGGCTGTATGGATCATCCTGGAAAGAGAAGATGGAACCTGTATCCACACAGGTGTTATCTACAGACCTCTGGCACAATGGAGAAGCTGGACAAGGATCTGATAGAAATATTCATAAACTTGGTATGAAGGGGGAGGAGGGCACTATTGTGGGAGATTTTAACTTGCCTGATGTGGATTGGAATGTCCCGTCAGCAGAATCAGAAAGAAGTAGAGAGATCATGGATGCCTATCAAAGCACCTTACTCAGACAAATGGTGACGGAACCCATGAGGGAAGGATTGATCTAGTGCTCACAAATGGAGGAAGTGTTCCAATGTCTGTGTCGGTGCCCACCTAGGTAATAGTGATCATCTCACAACATGGTTTGATATAGGAGCAAAAGTGGAGTGCAGATGCACAAAACTCAAAGTACTGGATTTCATACGTACTGATTTTGGTAAAATGGGGGAGTACCTGAAGAAAGAGCTGATGGCAGGGGTAGGCATTGCAGAAGTGGAAGTGTAATGGTACAAGCTGAAAACTGCTATAAATATGGCAGCTGATTTTTACACAAGGAAAGTACCAAAAAAAAAAAAAAAGAGAACAGGAAGCTTGTATGGATCTCCACATGGCTGAAAAATAAGAGCAGAGAAGCTTCGTTCAAGAAATACAGGAGAATGCAATGGGAATTCTGGCCCTTTGGTGGCTGACTCCGGCAGACCTGCGCAATGAAGGTGTTGGGTCCAGTTCTTGATTTCCATGGGGGTGAGGTGTGGACCCGGATTACCTCAGATCAGTGGGTGCTCGGGTAGTCTGTGACTGCTGTGCACTGGAATTCGCCCGTCCTTTGGTGGATGCCTTCATGGCGTCCTTGCCAGGCTCCTTGGAAAGTGCTGGCAGTTTGGCAGTCTGTTCATTGTCTGGTGGCTTTAAGGGCAGTGGTTCCGTCCCCAAGTTGGAATGTGGCACAGGTCGTAATTCCATCTATTTTATGGTTCCCAAAAAAGAGAGTTCCTACCAGCTTATTCTGGATCGCAGATAGGTAAATCACACATCCTCAACTCTTTCCTTTCTCAGTGAAACCTTGCGCTCCATTATTCTGGCTGTGCAGCCTGGAGAGTTCCTGTCGTCATTGGACCTGACTGAGTCATACCTCCATATCCCTATTCACCTGACTCATCAGCATTTTCCTTCGCATCGCTGTTTTGGGAAGGCATCAATTTTGCACGCGCCCCTTTGGTTGGCCACAACTCCCCATACGTTTTCCAAGGTGATGATGGTGGTGGCAGCAATGGGCAAGGAGGGCATTTTGGTGGCCAATGTGACACAGATTTTTAAAAGGGTTCCAGGGGTGATCTGGGAAATTACAGACCAGTAGGCCTGTGTCGGTACCCGCGGAAAAATAGTGGAAACTCTTATAAGTAATAAAATTACAAAACACATAGATAAACATTTAATGGGACCAGAGCATGGATTCAGCCAAGGGAATCTTGCTTCACCAATTTGCTTAATTTCTTTGAAGGTGTGGATAAAGGTGAGCCCGTTGATGTAGTGTAGCTAGATTTTCAGAAAGCTTTTGGTAAAGTTCCTCATGAGAGACTCCTGACAAAATTAGTCATGGGATAGGAGACAAGGTTCTAGTGTGGATTAGGAAATGATTATTGGACAGAAAACAGAGGGGTAGGGGTAGAATGGTCATTCCTCTCAATGGACGAAGGTGGACAGTGGAGTGCCGCAGGGATATGTACTGGAACCAGTGCTGTTTAACATATTTACAAACAATATGGAAAATCAGAGCAAGTGAGGTAATTAACTTTGCAGATGACACAAAAATATTCAAGGTTGTTTAAAACACGTGCGAACTGTTAAATATTGCAGGAAGACCTTAGGACATTGAAAGACGGCACCCAAATGTCAGATGAAATTTAATGTGGACAGATGTGAGGAGCTGCAGGAGCTTATTTCCCAGGTGTTTTCAATGCTGCGCTTCAAGGAGTTTGTTCCCGAAAGCCCCTAAGATGGCAGATCTGCTTCTTAAGGAAGTTTGGAGATCCTCCTGCTCTTTCCCCATGCACCAGGATATTCAGGTGTAGTGTGCTTCATCCGATGCACATTGGAAAGAGTAATCCGAATCATAGTTACCTGATGCTAGGGCCTACATTGGGGGTCAGCACTGTAGGTGTCATTGTAGGCAATACGCTGAAGTTTTCTGCTGTGTGCGGCAGTGGCCAAAAAAGCAAACAGTATGCTAGGAGTTATTATGAAAGGGATGGTGAATAAGACCACAAATACTATATGCCTCTGTATCACTCCATGTTGTGACTGCCTCTTGAGTATTTCATTCAGTTCTGGTCGTAGTATCATCAAAAGGATATAGCGAAATTAGAAAAGGTTCAAAGAAGAGCGACCTAAAATGATAAAGGTGACAAAACTCCTCTCGTACAAGGAAAGGCTAAAGAGGTTAGGGCTCTTAAGCTTGGAAGCTTGCCAGGTGTCGTTTGGGAAGCTTGCAAGGTGCCCTTGGCCTGGATTGGCCGCTGTCGTGGACAGGATGCTGGGCTCGATGGACCCTTGGTCTTTTCCCAGTGTGGCAATTACTTAATGTACTTATGGAAAAGAGAGGAATGAGGAGAGATGATAATTGAGATCTACAAAACGCCGGAGTGGTGTAGAATTAGTAGAAGTAATGCCCGGGGGGAGAAGTTATCTTTAAACTGTGACAAATTACCATCTGCATGAAATTGTAGCTGAAAATCTAGTAAATAGCATACAGAGTTTCTAGAGGCCAACTGAGTTTGTTTTGGTTACAGTGTCGCGAGATGTGCTAGCAGTGTTAGTACACTTTTAAAGGTGATCAGTGGAAATAAAAAGAAAAGAAAATATACCTTTTTTTTATTGAACTTAATACATTTTTTGATTAGTTTTTGAATGTAACTGTTCTTCATCAGATCAGAAATAAGCAAATGTTGATAAATAACAGTAGATGTAATGAACGTCAAAGCATTCCAGTGGCAGTCTCACAGGGTGGGTGGGTTAGGTGTGAGGGAGAGAGCCAGGTGGCTGAGGAATAGGGAGCTATGGATGATAAGAGGGTGACAAAGATCTGGGTTTCTAGCTCATTATAAACCATAAAATTCTACTGGTTGTCCTGTCTGAAATATTTAATCATTCTGACTCCAAGTCTTACGTTCCTGGATAGTCTTGGAAGTTTCCTTTAGTATTCTCACCATAAAATGATTGATACAGTGTTCTGGTTTTGTAAAGTTGTTGCCCCACAGAGGTGACATCCTGGTTGGCACTGGCATTTTTCATATGATGTCTATTGTAAATTGTCCTCTTTTTAGCATTGTGGCTTGTTTCTCCAAATTTCACCGTTGTCACACTTTTTGCATTGAATATATATACCATACTGGAAGATGTCACGCATGTTGCATATTTTTCCTTTGTGAATGACTGGGAACCTGTGAAATTTTTTGGCATAGTTTGCAGCTGGATGTATTGCAAGGATGTGTGCCACTCTCTTTTTGAGTTTCTTTCGGGAGCTTGCTTCTCACTAGTTTTTGTTCTAACTTGGGTGGCTGTTGGAAGGTCAGCACTGGTTGGGATGGGAATATCTTTCAGTAGTTCATCCTCCTGGAGTAGTGGCTGTAGATCTTTTATGATTTTTCTAGCTCTGGGTTGTATGTCATTGTCTCAGGCTTTCTTTTCCTTGTACTGTAGCAGATTTTTCCTGGGTGTTTAAGGGAGGACAACATTTTTGAAGATTATTGTGAGGTTGTAGCCTTTGTGTTTTAAGGATTCAGTCAGGATTTTGAGGTGTTTCTCTCTGTCCCCTGGGTCAGAGCCGTTATGGTGGTATCTTGTGCCGTGGCTGTGAATAATAGATTTCTTTGTATGTGAAGGGTGAAACCTGGAGTTGTGGAGGTAACTGCATTTGTCTGTAGGTTTCAGGGCACAGCTGGGGGAACTTCCACGGTCTATGTCCCAGAAACACCAAAGGAAGACCATGACCCTTATTTTATCATCCTCACTTTAATATTCCCTTATCTCTTGTTTGTCTGTCCTAATTAGATTGTAAGCTCTGTCGAGCAGGGACTGTCTCTTAAGTGTACAGTGCTGCGTACATCTAGTAGCACAACAGAAATGATTAGTAGTAGTAGTAATATAGCCATTGCTGATTGAAACTGTGGTGTCCAAAAATGGACTTTTTCTGGGGAGTAGTCCATTTTGAATTTGATTTTAGGATGGTATGTATTGAAAGAATTGTAAAAATTGAGTTTCTGCCCCCTCAGTCCAAATTATAAAAATGTCATTGATATAGCAGTAGTATTTTAGGGTTTAGTCTGATATGTATTCAAAAATGTCTCTTCCAGTTCAGCCATAAAGAGGTTAGCATATTGGGGAACTGGAAGAGACATTTTTGAATACATATCAGAGCTATTCCAGTGCTTCCTTTCAACTGGAGGCCTAACTCCTGAATACTTATAATACCCATATAGAACTAACTTTGTAACATTACCTGTCCCACATTTCTTTTAAAGCAGGGGTTCTCAATGCAGTTCATGGGATACACCTAGGCTTTTAAGATATCCACAATGAATATACATGAGAAGTTTGCATACACTGGTGATAGGGCATTAAATATCTCTCATGCACCTGAGTGGCTAGGTGTGTCTTGAAGCCTGGTTTGAGAACCCATGTTCTAAAGTATACATAGTATATTTAAATCTGTCCCCATATGCTGTATGATGAAGACCACTGACCAGTTTAGTATTTATTCTTTGGACCAACTCTATCCATTTATATTTTTTAAAGGGAAAGATGATGGGATTTGATATACCATCTTTTGGTTATTATAGTCAAAATGGTTTACATATAGGTACTTATTCTGTGCCTGGGACAATGGATGTTTACTTGACTTGCCCAGAGTCACAAGGAGCTGTAAGTGGGAATCAAACCTGGTTCTCAGGCCACTGTAGGCTGCTCCTCCACTGTATGCAAACAGATCTCATACATATTCATTGGGGAAATCCTGAAAACCCAGTTGAGTTGCAGCCCTTGAGGACTGAGGTTTCCCATCCCTGCTTTAAGGGGTTTATTTGTAAGTTGGGGGGAACTGTGTCAAAGGCTTTGTTGACATCAAGGGGGGGGGGGGGGGGAGTAAAAGGACTTTTTTCACTTTGCTGTAGGGCTGCTGCTCTAGGCAAACACCTAGTCTGTCTTGGATTTCCAGTCTAACAAGGTCCACGGCCGAGGAGAGAGCAGCCCTGTGAACATTCCCTAACTCTACTTATAGATCATAATAGAGATGCAGGGTGGTCCTATCCCTCTATTTCTAACCCCATGACCCTGATGTTTCAAAACTGCTGTTATAATAACATAAGTGCTTTTTATTACTGATGTAAAAGGAGTACAAGTTATAATTAAATAAAACAGCAAATGTTACAGAAGACACATTTCATTCATCACTGGTATAGCAGATCTGTTTGTGCCAAATCCTGCCTAGTCCTCACCTCATTCTCATTTTGATAAACAAATAATACAAAGCTTGAGCATTAGAACCAAACTTTGTATTCTGGCTGCAAAAATCAGAGACTAAGGTGTCAGTGAAATGTGGCACTTCTGTTACTGCTTATCCATCAAGATTCACATACATGGTGCTGTCTAGCCATAACTCAACACTTCCCCCCCCCCCCCCCCAATTCTCATGCTACCACCTCATTCATACTCTCCCACACAACATACTTGCCCTGCAACTCACATACCTCATACTCTGCATTCTCCTCCCTTCCCCTTGTTCTTTACACATCAGGTAAATGGTTTCCGACTGACACCTGCCATGACTAAACAAAAGGCCAGGACTGCTTTTAATAGGGTTGCTTCCCCTTTAGATAACTGGTCTGCCATCCTCAAATTTAGGTCCCAGCAGAGGTTTACAAATGTTACACTAATAAAGAGAAAATTTAGTGGGGCTTTTATTGATCTCCATTGTAAAGCCAAACACCCAGGATGATACCCCACATCCGCACTCATGGATTGGCTGAGCGATGCAGCTTGCTTCTAGACCCACAATCAGTCATAACCCTGGGGGCCAATTCCTAGCATCCTATCCAATTGCTTGAGGAACACAGGCGCCACAGTTTCCACTGCCATTACCTTCATCACCATGTCTGTAATGCTAAGTTGGCCACAGTACTAGTGGATTAAAATGGAAGGCAGGAAGGTGCTCTTTATAAAGATGGATGTGGCTGATTTCTACATGGATGGCATTTTCCAGTGAGTGTCAACAAGTTCATGGAGGGAAGCATAGGCCAGGCTGGTCAGTATTCAGGAGTGAAGAAAACGGTTGAAGGCATTGTATGCAGACTCCAGATCAAAAAGCATCTGTCGGACCTGTGAATCATCCAGCTCATCTGAGGCAGACATGTTGCTGAGCTTCTGTAACCTGCAATAACAAATCGGAGAGAGAGCAGAGTGAATACAGAATTCAGTTACTGCAACATTTGAGAATCTACACTTATATTTGAATATGATTAATAAGTAGCTGAGGGGAAATCATTTGAAGCTCAACATGTTAAAAACTCAGATTTTGTTATCTGACTATGCTTGGATGATATAAAAACAGATTGCTCATAAACTGTGTAATTTAGAGGTGGCCATGGGGGAAGCCACCGCTTGTCCTAGAATTTGTAGCATGGAATGCTAATTGGGTTTCTGGCAGGTACCTGTGCCCTGGATTGGTCAGTGTTGGAAACCACTGGTCTGACCCAGTATGGCTACTCTTATGTTCTTGATACTGGACTAAGTATGAAATATCAAGTCACCAAATTAACTAGTTTGATTTTTTTCTAAGTAAAAAAAAAAATCTCAGTTGTCTTACAAGCTTTAAGACCTTTTAATTTTAGGATGGTGGTACAAAGTCTGATTTTTCCTTATTTGATTATTTCTACAGTTTGTTGCTGGGTCTTACAAATAATTGCCTTAAAGCTTTGCAATAGGCACAAAATGTGACCGCCGGAGTTCTGGCTGGTGTGCCTAAGTACACTCATTACACCTATTTTAAAAAGTTTCCATTGGTTACTAATTGAGCAAACAGTAATGTTTAGTTTTAAGGCGCTTCATAAATTGATTTCACCTACTCTTGCGTCTTTATCAGCCTAGCAGAGTTCTTTGGTGGTGTAACCGGGAGATATGATAGAAGTGTATAAAATAATGAGTGGAATGGATCGGGTGTGTGAAGCGACTGTTCACGCTATCCAAAAATACTAGGACTAGAGGGCATGAGTTGAAGCTACAGTGTGGTAAATTTAAAACGAATCGGAGAAAATTTTTCTTCACCCAACGTGTAATTAGACTCTGGAATTCGTTGCCGGAGAACGTGGTACGGGCGGTTAGCTTGACGGAGTTTAAAAAGGGGTTAGATAGATTCCTAAAGGACAAGTCCATAGACCGCTATTAAATGGACTTGGAAAAATTCCGCATTTTTAGGTATAACTTGTCTGGAATGTTTTACGTTTGGGGAGCGTGCCAGGTGCCCTTGACCTGGATTGGCCACTGTCGGTGACAGGATGCTGGGCTAGATGGACTTTTGGTCTTTCCCAGTATGGCACTACTTATGTACTTATGTACTTATGTACCAGAGGTACCCTCTTTTCATCTAATTAGAATGGCTGTGCATAGGAGATCTATGTTTAGAGTGATGGGTCCCAAGCTTTGGCATGAGCTACCAGCTTTTGTCATAAGGTTACTCCTTTCTCTCAAGGAGTTCAAGACAGTACTATTGGAAGAAGCTTATCGTAGTGTAGTCTAATGTGTATGAAATCAGTCTGGCCTATTAGCTTAAGAATAAATCTGATCTAGCCCTGGTTATTATAGTTAATATTTTATATGTAAGTAGGAAATTGGAATGGTTTGTTTTGGAATTTTTGTATTGTTTAATTATTGTGCATGTTTTTTGTAACCCACCCAGATAGTGTGAGATATATAATTTTTAACAAGACATTATACTAAGGTTCTGTAACTTGCAGTCACAAATCATAGGGGGACAAAAAGACAGACATGCCAGGGTCGTTATGCTCATATTAGCCCTCTCCTCAAGTCACTTCACTGGCTTCCTATCCGTTTCCGCATACAGTTCAAACTCCTCTTATTGACCTATAAGTGCATTCACTCTGCAGCTCCTCAGTACCTCTCCACTCTCATCTCTCCCTACATTCCTCTCCGGGAACTCCGTTCACTGGGTAAATCTCTCTTATCTGCACCCTTCTCCTCCACTGCTAACTCCAGACTCCGTTCCTTTTATCTTGCTACACCATATGCCTGGAATAGACTCCCTGAGCCGGTACGTCAAGCTCCATCTCTGACCGTCTTCAAATCTAAGCTAAAAGCCCACCTTTTTGATGCTGCTTTTAACTCCTAACCCTTGTTCACTGGTTCAGAACCCTTATTTTATCATCCTCACTTTAATATTCCCTTATCTCTTGTTTGTCCTAATTAGATTGTAAGCTCTGTCGAGCAGGGACTGTCTCTTCACGTTCAAGTGTACAGCACTGGGTATGTCTAGTAGCGCTATAGAAATGATAAGTAGTAGTAGTAGTGGACTTCTGCTATACACCAGCCCAAGAGTATGAGACAGAAATACACACTACTATACAACAGCCCTACAGTGTAAGCGACAGACAGACATGTTGCTGAACTTCTGCTCTACACTAGCTCCTGAGTGTGAGAAAGTTACTCAGACAGACAGACACACACACAAGCTGGATATTAATGGTTTACAAAGCAATACTTATTTCTACATTTGTTTACTGTCTGTTTTTAAATATATTTTATGTTTTTATAGTACTTCACATGTTTTTTTAGAGAAGCAATTTACACATTTTATGAAGAGACTTGCTAGAGGTGTGTAGGGAAATAATTTCTTTCAATTACTATCTCATTTTGTTTTTTATGTATATCATACATTTCATTATTCAGTAATAACTTGCATTTTGGTGGACTCTGGTACAAAACAAAAAAGCCCCAGAGAATGAGACAGATGCAGTGTGGAACTTGTTTCCTTACACCTTTCCTCTCCTTTCTGTACAACAAAGTGATCGCCAGCAGTGACACCACTCACCACAAGTTGACCTTCTCTCTACCCTCAAAGTCTGGAGGCAGATGGCTCATCCGGTTCATGGTCTCCATCAGCTCTCGCAGATCTGGTTGGATCTGTGAACGAAGACCCAACAAACCACAATGGCAGCAGCGAATGCCCGTTCATCACATGAATGTATATAGACCACAGTGGCATTGTATAGCAATTCAGATCCAGTCCCCTGACACTTGGAGACTAAAGAGTTGACTGGGACAGAAATCTAACCTGTCCCTACCACAAGTAATCGCCATCCCTACCCCTGGCCCACCTAGCCCCGCCTACCACGCACAGTCAGCTTGTTCCCCTCCCCCCCTACACAATTCCAAAGAAAGCCAGATTCTGAAAGCAATGAAAATGTACTTTTAAAATTTTGTATTTAACAGAGTACAAAATTTAAAAAGATGTACATTTTCAAAAAAGCAAACATTCATGAGCAGCATATCGCCTTAACCTCTTCCCCATATGCTCTATTTCCCCCTTTCCCCCTCGCCAATCTTTTTCCAGCCCCCCTCCTGCACCCACATTCCATCCACCCCCCTCCCTCCCATGAGTCCATCCATTCATCCACCTCCCCTCCCCTCCAGCACTGAGTCTGGGTGCCCTCTCCAACCATACCTCAATGCACCCTGGTGGATCTAATGGCCTCTTAGGGGTAGAAAAGATCCCCATTCTTTCCTGCTGGAGCTGATCCAATTGTTACCGCCGCTTCTTTAAAATGGCTGCCAAGACTTCAAGCAGTGACCTTGCAAGACTTCCGTGGAAGTCTCAGCGGCCATTTTGATGAAGCGATGGTAGCAGGCAGGAAAGAGGGGGGATCTTTCTTGCCCCGAAGAGGCCACTAGACCAGCAGGGTACATTGAGATATGTTCAGGGAGGGCAGGCCTACACTTCCGCTGGAACCCCACACACCCCGGTCCATCTCTGTGGAATCCCCGCTAACCCCATTCCCGGGCAGCTCGCTATTGGAGACCACCATACAGCAGGTTTGTGAATCTTTGCATTGCTCTGTTAAATAGAGAATATATAGCACTAGGGGGCAAGTGCTCCTCACAGATACTACTAAAGGGAAAACACATTTCCTTTTCTCACATTCTCAGACTCTGCTTTTATCTGAACCCTTCTAATTTTCTTTGGCCTAATGCGCAGCTCCTGCCTCTGCTTTTCACTGCCAGGGTAAGGGCTTTAACTCAAGCCTTTTCAGTGCTAGTTCAAGGCAAGTTATACAGGAACAGTAGGTATTTTCCTGCCCCCAGAGGGCTTATAATCTAATTTTCTACCAGAGGGTTAAGTGATTTGCCCAAGATCACAAGGAACCACCATGGCATTTCAACCCTGGATTCCCTGATTCTCAGCCCACTGCTCTAACCACCAGGCTCTTACTTCCGTCTCTAGGATGAAGTAGCTTAACTTATACCACAGAAAATAAAGGTATTCTGTATTACAAAACTGTTAGTTAAATTAATGAGTCCAGTAGTTAGGTTAAATGGTGCTGTGCTACCATGTACACAAGTATGGATTATGGGACAATTCTCCAACTGGGCTCCTCTATTTAGGCACCCTGAGAATGAGGTAGGAGGGTATTTTATAAGGGAACCTGGGTGTCCAGATTCCATGATAAAACACTGATGTAACCCAACATTTAGGTGCCCACAGCTGAGTGCCACGTCCAACTGTAAGTTACATGTGTAACTGGGAGCCCCTTGCAGAAATTCTCACTGTAAGTGAATCGGGTATTTGCAGAATAGAACTCATGCGAGTAAGTGTACATGGACATGTGTAAATGCTAGTATTTTACACAATTATGCATGTAAAGGCGGATGCCCAGATTCTAGAATTACCTTTCATATCTTCAACAGGATAAGCAGATTTTGGCAACCAGATAGACTTATTTCTGCTTGTGTTTACGGATGTACATTTACCTGTTCCTTGATAAAAGTGCTGCTTATGGTGGTCCATTCGATGAAAACATCAAAAAGAATGGATTTAAGGGCTTTGTACTTTAGGGCTCTGGGTATGGCTCTTAAGAGTGCATGGGT
This sequence comes from Microcaecilia unicolor, assembly GCF_901765095.1. Lineage (NCBI taxonomy): Eukaryota > Metazoa > Chordata > Amphibia > Gymnophiona > Siphonopidae > Microcaecilia > Microcaecilia unicolor. The sequence continues at coordinate 632,728,430 of NC_044031.1, read as the reverse complement.
TCTGGCATCAGGTAGTTTGAAAGGTATTCCACAGACCATGCAGAGCCTGGCAATCCTGGTGGATAATCTCTTCAACTTCCCTCTCTGTGAGAGTTGACAATGCAGCTGTCGTGTGAAAGATCCTCCCTTTGGAGCTGAGAACACTGCAGTGTTGCAGCGGAATTGTGCAGCATATCTCAAACTATGTCACTAGCATTGGTGGACACTTTTCACAAAGGTAAAGCTTTTACTACAGGCGACACAGCAAGAGGAAAAGCTGCAGGTCAAGGATGAGGAGCTACTGAAAGTTAGTTATTCCTATGATCTGCTGAACAGCTTCCAGGAAACTAAAGTCTTTGGTGTTGGGGGGTAGAATAATGCAAAGGCTGAGGTTGTTCCAGCTTCTATTACTCACTTAGGAACTCACTGAAGCACAGTTTGACCAGAAGTACCTAAACATTTCCACACAATGGAAGAAATCTTTGTTACTTTTATAATCCCATGCCTCTTTTCTACCTTGTATTTTATTTATATGTATAACCCACATATCCTTAAAACTACTCCATAAAAGATGCAGCCACTTGTTATTATGGCCACAGCTCCTGTTTTTGTACATCTCATCTTGTAGTATCTTCACTGTTTTGACATCAATTAGCACAACAGCTCTTTGATTACCAAACTCAAGATGTGGGGACATTAGTTCTAAGACCTAGGGCACTAGCCAAAATTGTTTTTAAGAGCCAGGGAAAACCTTCCCACCCTGGCTCCACTTTACCTTGTATAACTTTTCTCTTTTGCATTTTATTCTATTTTAGTACTTTTCCCCTATATTTAGTATTATTTTACCGATTCTTATAATCAGGGTTGTAGAGTCAGAGTTGATAAAAATGTACCAACTCAAACTTCAGCTTCAAAATAAAAACTTACTATATGTAATATATATCATTTATATAATATATACATTATATTTACCAATACTTTAGATTGAGAACAAAAAATGTAAAGCTTAATATCGGTAGGAGTCAGAGTTGGACAATAGAAAAATAGAGTTGGAGTAAAAGGTTTGGTGTAGCAACTCCACAGCCCTGTTTATAATGTCATTTGACTTCAATATATTTTCTTTTTAACTTTTTGCCTTCTCTCTCTCCCCCCTGGCAGTGGTGACAGCAGTAGTCTTCACGTGCAGCCCAGACCAATGATAGTGTCTCTCAGTAACAGAAGCAAATTTTCATTCAGGTCTGCCATTCTAGATAACAGCACATGCACCTCCTCCTGGGCTAGTCACACTGCAGTACAAGCAGCTCTTCACTGGAGCCCACCACAGTGGAAGCGGTTCTTCTGGCCAGGACTTGAAAAGCAGAGGATCCAATTCCTTTTCTGTGCAAATGCAGTGGCAGACTTCCTTTTTAAGGCATGGGCCTGAGTACAGCAGATGCAGATCCTCCTTAGCCTGGGCCAGTGCGTATGCAAAATTGTACATGTTTAATAATAATGGGAGTGATAGTAAAAAGAAATCTGTCTTGCCATATACGTGACACAGACTGTAGAAGTCTGCCAAGCACTGGACTTAGTTCCTCACAGCCAGAGTCGCTCTCTAAGCCCATTCAACACATCAATATGCATGCAGTCATTTACGATTTTTTAATTTTATATACCATCCTCTTTCTAATTAGAGGATCCTCTGTGTTCATCCCATTCCTTTTTCAATTCCATCACTGTTTTTATCTCCACTACCTCCCTCAGGAGGGCATTCCCGGCATCCACCACCCGCTCTGTGAAAAAGTACTTCCTGACGTTACTCCCAAGTCTACCACCTCACAACCTTAATTCATGTCCTCTAGTTTTACCATTTCCCCGTCTCTAGAAAAGATCTGTTTGTATATTAACACCTTTCAAGTATTTAAGCATCTGCATCATAACTCCCAAGTCCTTCCTTCCTCTAGGGTATACACAGTCAGGTCTTCCAGTCTGTTCTCCTAGGTCTTTTGGCACAACCCCCCATACCATTTTCATCACTTTCGTCTGAACTGCTTCAAGTCTTTTAATGTCCTTAGCAAGACACGGCCTCCAAAAAACACAATACTCCAGGTGGGACCTCACCAACAACTTGTACAGGGGCATCAACACCTCCTTTCTTCTGCTGGTTTATACCTCTCTCTATGCAGTCTAGCATTCTTCTGACTATGACCACCGCCTTGTCACACTATTTTGTCACCTTCAGTCACTATCACCCCAAGATCCCTGTCTGTACATATCAGCCTCTCACCTCCTAGGACACACAGCTCCTTAGAATTTCTACTCCCCATGTGCATCATCACTCTACCCTTCTTTGCTTTAAACTTTAACTGCCAAATATTAGACTATTATTCTAATTTTTGCAGATCACTTCATTTCACAAAATCATGGCATTTGCTCAGACAGCATGCTACGCTCCAGGCTTGGCTTCTGGTAACATGAGATACTGTCCTCAAAAACCGACAGCCATGAATCAGGACAACCATCCAATCATCCTCAAGTTTAACTCATGATGCAATTTATAGATTTTTCCCATCTACTGGATTAATCCGTTCATTAAGCAAATAAAAAAGGAGAAGATTCCAAAATACCTTTGTTCAATTATAGCACCAGGAGAGAATACAGCAACAATTGAAACTGAAACAAGATCTTTCTCTTTAGAACCATGTTTTGGTAGCACTACATGAAATATGGTTAGACACGTAAAGGAATGTCTTAGGAGTCTTTCTGACCTCATCCATGGCACGAATCTCCAGACGTAGCTTGTCCATCACTGTGATAAAGAGCTGAAAGAAAGCAAATGAGTCAACACAGATGCCTCACTACACCATGCAGCCCGCAGTACAAAAAACTTTACAGAAAGGCATTTTACAGTGTTTGGACCTGGCACGCACACTGATACTTATAGCGCTCCTAGACTTACACAGCGCAGTACATGTTATATGCAGTACTTTCTCTGTCCCTGGTAGGCTCACAATCTAAGGTGTGTTTTGGGTTTTTTTTGGTACCTGGAGTAATGGAGGGTTAAGTGACTTGTCTAGGGTCACAAGGAGCTGAAGTGGGAATCAAACCCAGTTCCCCAGGATGTCAGCTCACTGCACTAACCATTAAACTACTCCTCCACTCCATGTCAATAAGGGCTAAATCCTCAGCAGCCAATCACACAGCAGGTAATAAGAGTAATTTTCAAAAGCTATTTGCTGGTCTAAATGTTCTTTGAATCTACCCACCCTATATGCAAGGACAAGTCCATATGCTGGACCGTAATGCATGCACTTGGACCTTCATCTTAATGGAGGCATTCCTGGAGACAGGTTCAGGACAATGGCTGCTACAACTATGTTTTGCATTTTCAAAACCATGCACTTTCTTTTAGCTGTAAAAAGTACCCTCAGAAAACAGGTGCAATCTCTGCAGAACGTTTTGATGTGGGGTGTTTTAAAAGATTTTAAATAACTAAAATAAAATAAAGGGAAAGCATATACATACTTTCCCTTTGTACCTGCAGACTTCATATCTGCCCATACAGTTTTGAAAGTTACCCTCAATATGCATGCATTGTGTCCTTTCATTCACCTGTATGCCAGGGGCGTTGCCAGATCTTGATTTTTGGGGAGGCCAAACATTTCCTCCCAGTTCTACCCCCCTCCACCAATGCTGCCCCACCAAATCATACCTTTGTTGGCAGGGATGCTCAAGCCCTACCAGCTGAAGGGATTCTTAACGGAGCCTCCGTTCGTGCTGTTTGAGCAACATGAAAGTCAGCAGGGTGCTCTGCCCTCTGACACTGGCACTTCCATGCATATTCAGTTTAATGCTTGAAATGAGCATGCACAGAAATGCCAGCATCAGTGGCTGGAGCACCCCATCGACTTCCTGCTGCTCAGGCACCAGACAGGAGCTTGGGCAGAGAATCTCTTTGGCTGGTGGGGCTTGAGCATCCTCGCCAGCCAGGCATCTGGTGTCACAATTCTGGAAGAGGCCTGAGCCAAAAAAAAAAGGGGGGGGCAGACCCCCTCTCCCCCGGTGGCTATACCCCTGCTGTGTGTGAGCCATATTACTTATCCCAAGGATGACTTCCAGGTAAACACGTCACTGACAGCCAAGGATGCTCATGTTAATGGCCACTTACAGAGACAATGTCTGCGATGCAGCGGTTGAGGTTCCCCTTGTCGTCCTTGATGGTGATGGGCCGATCCTCCTTAATCCTCTCCATGGCTAATGGGCAGTCCAGCTGTAGGGAGACATGAACCACAGGCAAGTTGGAGAGATTTCATGTATGAATGTTACTCCTATCTGAGCTCGGATCATGAGGAGAAAGCAAATCTATGTTTTAAACCCTTGGGGGACAGCAAAATACCTACTAACAGAATGTAGATCACCTTGACTTATTTCCCAATATTCAGATTTTAATATTTAATTACTCACCTTTTGAAAAGGTACACCTATTTTCCCACTCCAATATTTAACCAGAAAATG